>NC_057812.1:490812666-491112666 GCF_018294505.1 Triticum aestivum | reverse complement strand
GAATAAAAATATAGCTCCAAGTAAAGTTACCGATAGACAAAGACAAAAGAGGGGATGCCTTCCGGGGCATCCCCAAGCTTAGGCTTTTGGTTGTCCTTGGATTTTTCCGTGGGGTGCCTTGGGCAGTCCCAATCTTAGGCTCTTGCCACTCCTTGTTCCATAATCCATCAAATCTTTACCCAAAACTTGAAAACTTCACAACACAAAACTTAGACAGAAAATCTCATGAGCTCCGTTAGTAAAAAAACACCACTTAAGGTACTGTAATGAACTCATTCTTTGTTTATATTGGTGTTAAACCTACTGTATTCCAACTTTTTTATGGTTCATAGCCTCCGATACTACTCATAGATTCATCAAAAAAAGCAAACAACACACGAAAAACAGAATCTGTCAAAAACAGAACAGTCTGTAGTAATATGTAGGTTTCGACTACTTCTGGAATCCCAAAAATTATAAAATAAATTTCTGGACGTGAGGATTTTATATATTAATCATCTGAAAAAATAATTAACTAAATATCACTCTCCAGTAAAAAATGGCAGCAAATCTCGTGAGCGCTAAATTTTCTGTTTTTTACAGCAAGATTGCAAAGACTTTCCCCAAGTCTTCCCAAAGGTTTTACTTGGCACAAACACTAATTAAAAGCATAAAACCACATATAAACAGAGACTAGATGAATTATTTATACTAAACAGAATCAAAAAGCAAGGAACAAAAATAAAATTGGGTTGCCTCCCAACAAGCGCCATCGTTTAACGCCCTAGCTAGGCATAAAAGCAAGGATAGATCTAGGTATTGCCATCTTTGGTAGGCAATCCATAAGTGGATCTCATAATAAATTCATAAGGTAATTTAATTTTATTTCTAGTAAAGTGTTCCATGCCTTTCCTTAACGGAAATTGGAATCTAATATTCCCTTCTTGCATATCAATAATTGCACCAATTGTTCTAAGGAAAGGTCTACCAAGAATAATAGGACATGAAGGATTGCAATATATATCAAGGACGATGAAATCTACGGGTACATAATTCCTATTTGCAAAAATAAGAACATCATTAATTCTTCCCATAGGTTTCTTAATGGTGGAATCCGCAAGATGCAAGTTTAAAGAACAATCATCAAATTCAGGGAAACCTAGCAAATCACACAAGGTTTTAGGAATCATGGAAACACTAGAACCCAAATCACACAAATGAAAGCATCCATGATCTTTAATTTTAATTTTAATAGTAGGTTCCCACTCATCATAAAGTTTTCTAGGGATATAAACTTCCAATTCAAGTTTTTCTTCATAAGATTGCATTAAAGCATCAACGATATGTTTAGTAAAAGCCTTATTTTGACTATAAGCATGCGGAGAATTTAGCATGGATTGCAACAAGGAAATACAATCTATTAAAGAGCAATTATCATAATTAAATTCCTTGAAATCCAAGATAGTAGGTTCATTGCTATCTAAATTTTTGACCTCTCCAATCCCACTTTTATTAATTTTTGCATCAAGATCTAAAAACTCCGAATCATTGGGACGACTTCTAACTAAAGTTGACTCATCTCCAGTCCCATCATTATCAACATTCATATTGCAAAACAAAGATTTAATAGGAGACACATCAATAACTTTTAGATCTTCATCCTTATTATTTAACTCTTCTGGTTTAGCGGCCATCTTATTAACTAAGGTGGCCTGCTTATCAAAAATTTGGGCAATTAATTTTTCAAGATGAGCAAACTGAGATTTTAAACCATAAAATTCCTTAGACATGTCATCGAGCTCTTTATTCATGAAACCGACAAAACCTTTTTGTTCTTTAAGCTCGTTTCTAAAGAAATTATTATGCTCAAACTGCAAGGACATAAAACTTATAATGTTGTTTTTGATTTCTTCCAACGTTCTAAGGTGATCAACACATTTTGGTAAAGCCATCGCGGTAAACAAGCAAGCAAGCGAAAAGAGATGAACTAGAAAAGAGAAGGGGAACGGAAAAGGAGGGCGAATAAAATGGCAAGGGTGAAGTGGGGGAGAGGAAAATGAGAGGCAACTGGCAAATAATGTAATGCGAGGGATAAGAGTTTGTGATGGGTACCTTGTATGTCTTGACTTGTGCGTAGACTCCCCGGCAACGGTGCCAAAAATCCTTCTTGCTACCTCTTGAGCACTGCGTTGGTTTTCCCTTGAAGAGGAAAGGGTGATGCAGCAAAGTAGCGTAAGTATTTCCCTTAGTTTTTGAGAACCAAGGTATCAATCCAGTAGGAGGCCACACGCAAGTCCCTCGTACCTACACAAACAAATAAGAACCTCACAACCAACGCGATAAAGGGGTTGTCAATCCCTTCACGGTCACTTACGAGAGTGAGATCTGATAGATATGATAAGATAATATTTTTGGTATTTTTATAATAAAGATAAAAAGTAAAGATTACAAAATAAATGGTGCAAGGAATAACTTGATAGCGGAAGATTAATATGATGGGAATAGACCCAGGGGCCATAGGTTTCACTAGTGACTTATCTCAAGATAGCATAAGTTTACGGTGGGTGAACGAATTACTGTCGAGCAATTGATAGAAAAGCGAATAATTATGAGAATATCTAGGCATGATCATGTATATAGGCATCACGTCCATGGCAAGTAGACCGACTCCTGCCTGCATCTACTACTATTACTCCACACATCGACCGCTATCCAGCATGCATCTAGAGTATTAAGTTCATAAGAACAGAGTAACGCATTAGGTAAGATGACATGATGTAGAGGGATAAACTCAAGCAATATGATATAAACCCCATCTTTTTATCCTCGATGGAAACAATACAATACGTGTCGTTTCCCTTTCTATCACTGGGATCGAGCACCGCAATATTGAACCCAAAGCTAAGCAGTTCTCCCATTACAAGAAGGATCAATCTAGTATGCCAAACCAAACTGATAATTCGAAGAGACTTGCAAAGATAACCTATCATGCATAAAAGAATTCAGAGAAGATTCAAATATTGTTCATAGATAGACTTGATCATAAACCCACAATTCATCGGATCTCGACAAACACACCGCAAAAAGAGATACATCGAATAGATCTCCAAGAAGATCGAGGAGAACATTGTATTGAGATAAAAGGAGAGAGAAGAAGCCATCTAGCTACTAGCTATGGACCCGAAGGTCTGAAGCAAACTACTCACACATCATCGGAGAGGCCATGGAGTTGATGTAGAGGCCCTCCATGATCGATGCTCCCTCCGGCGGAGCTCCGGAAAAGGCCCCAAAATGGGATCTCTTGGGTACAAAAGGTTGTGGCGGTGGAAATATGGTTTCGTGGTGCTCCTGGATGTTTTCGGGGTATATGAATATATATAGGAGGAAGAAGTAGGTCAGTGGAGCAATGCGGGGCCCACGAGGGGGGAGGGGGCGCCCAGGGGGTAGGCCCGCCCCCTGCCTCATGGCCTCCTCAGTTGTTTCTTGACGTCCACTCCAAGTCCTATGGATCATGTTTGTTCCAAAAATAACTCTCCCGAAGGTTTTATTCCGTTTGGATTCCGTTTGATTTTCATTTTCTGCGAAACACCGAAATAGGAAAAAATAACAGCAATTTGCACTGGGCCTTGGGTTAATAGGTTAGTTCCGAAAATAATATATAAGTGTAAAATAAATCCCATTAACATCCAAAACAGATAATATAATAGCATGGAACTATCAAAAATTATAGATACGTTGGAGACATATCAATCTACAACGCGACTTGCAAAAATAAGCGGGGCTACTCTAAAAGACAATTTGATGTGCATAAGCAATAATATTCACAATTTCATTTTATTACACTATCATTTCTGTTGAGTTTCATACATATATATGTATTGACCCCCTTCTTCAAATTAGACGTGGCAGATGCGGGATGAACTCCTACCACAAGATCGCATGAAAGCAATTCAAGAGGAATTGGCGGGATTCTTTCTTGATCACGTCATCAATAAACCCAGAGAATACCATGTGGAAGTTGAGTTTAGATGTTAGGGGATTGCAAGAGATCTTATATTGTGTGTGTATATATATATATATATATATATATATATATATATATATGTAACCAGTAGCGTCGGATAGATATACGAAAACTTGTTGTTCGACCAATCTCTCGGAGAAGGAGAGGTCGATATCACTTCTCTCTGTATGCATATGTTCATGACGAACTTCTGTACTTAATGGTTTCCTTCATTAATTTGCTTACTAGCTATAGCGTGTCGAGTCCTCTCTATACGTATAGTACGTAGCGTCGACCAAGCACGGAGATAAAAGAGGACACTTCTCTCTATTAGCTAGCTAACACAGCATATGAAACACCTAAATTAACCCTACAAAAACCCCCAACCCGTCCCCCCTTTCAGAAAAAAACAAAAACCCTAGCCACTGAACTGCTGACACGTGGTAGCATGTTGGTCCCGGTTGGTGCTACCAACCGGGACAAAAGGCCCCCTGCCAGGGCAAGCCGCAGCGGCCACGTGGAGCCCCATTTGTCCCGGTTGGTGTAAGAACCGGGACTAAAGGTGTAGGGCTTTAGTACCGACCCTTTAGTCCCGGTTCCCCAACCGGGACAAATGGGCCTTACAAACCGAGACAAATGGCCCTTGTTCTACTAGTGGGGACAAGCGGAAGAGCGGTGTCTCATCCACCGCAAGGCCGACGGCGGATACCGGTGGCATGGTGCTGCGAAGGTTTGGTGACGAACACGTGTGGACGGATACGTGCAAGATGGTGGAGTTGTCTGGCATCATGGTGGCTTCGACGGCAGGCCAGGCAAGGTCGATGGGTCAGTTTCTGCTCTGGAGATGGACCGGTGGAAGATGGCGGCGGTAGCCTCTGAGAGTGGGTCGGTCCGGTATGGGACCCAATCCCGGTATGTGGATGGGCTGGGGCATCCGGCTTTAGATGTTAGGGTTTGGTGTGATGTCCGTTTGGTATTTGGCCCGAATATTCGGCACACCTTTATCAATAGGATAGGAGTAGCAACAGGTGTTTCCTAGATGATAGCTTCAGGTTGGCTGATGTATTACTTTGTATGGCCTCTATGAATATTTAATAAGATGGCCGCATGCATCATCCAGATGCAGAGGCCGGGGTCTATCCTCCTTTTCCAAAAAAGACTCTAAAAGAAAATTTTCCTTCTAAATTGTTTAGTGTCAAGGAAGCTTTTGATAAGGAGCTCAATCCAGCATAGAAGATCATTGATGACCGCAAAAACAAAGCTTCTTCTTGTGTGCGGGGGTGGGTGGGTGGGGGGTTAAAATATGTGTCAAATATGCATGTGTACGACTTGTGCCATAGTTGGACTTATAACTAGTTGTCGGGGCGTCACCAGATGGCGCCGCTTGAGAGGAAGTTGTGCGTATGTTTTCATTTGAAATAATACTTATAGTCCTCACCTTCATGTAGAAAAACATATTAGAAAAAATCTTACCTCCATCTAGAAAAAGAAGTAAAAAGGAAAAGAAAAATCACCAACGCAACCTACCAGCAAGCGCCACTTTGCGTAGCGCTCCACTTAAAAAAATATGTGGGGTCATCACCTCCATCTAAAAAGGAAAAGGAACATTTAAAAAAATTCCCCCCTCACACCGCGGCCAACCATCTTGCGCCACGTGGCATAGCTGGTTGGCCGCCCTTCACGCGTAGCTTAATAGGTTTAATTAGCACATGATTATGTGTTTCAGTTGAACCGGGTAACCGGGCCTATCTCTATTATCTAAAAAAGGATGTGAAAGCAACTCTAGCAGAGTCGCCATTCCCCATCGCCGTAATAATCGCTAGTATGGAGGTTTTGGCAAAAAAAGTGGGTCTAGCAAAATCACCACAACGCATGCTCCAACGCTATATTTTTGGGAGTCTGCTCCAAATTGAGCCTACGGGCCTCCATTTTTGGCGCCACAGACATTTCAGGATGCGTCTCCCCTTCCGCCACCACCCACATCCATGCACCGCTTTTGTTTTGTGCCACTTCTGCACCCGGACAACCGATGTTCGGCTTGCTCGCCTCCAATGAGCTGCTCCTGGATTTCCCATGCTTCGTCGCAGCCTCGCGCACGCTTCCCACCGTCCGGCCATGGCACCTCTTCCATCGCGCGACCTCAAGGTGTTTGACGAGTTGCCCAAAGTTTTTTCCCCAAATTTTTTTCGAGGAAAGGGAGAGCTTCATTCATATCAATAAGTCTGAAATACAATCAAAAGCAAATACATGTTTCGAAGCTTGTGGCACATCAGCTAAAAGAAAGAAATCCCCATTCACTCTAGCATAGGCAGCAAGCTCATGCGCAACCACATTACTCTCCCTATGGACTTTGGAAATAGAACAAACTCCAAACTCCTTGATCATATCCTTAGACTTCTCATAACAAGCCCACCAGCTGGCCCTGCTAACACTACTATCATTCACAGCGGCCACAACAGTGTTGCAATCGGTCTCCATCTGCACTTTGTTCAAATTCAGTTTACGAGCCTGGTTAAGGCCGAAAGAAAGGGCCTGGACTTCGGCTTCCTCTGCATCCAAGCATCCATGAAAACGGCAGCCAGCTAAGAAGACAATATCACCAAAACAATCCCTGCCAACCACTCCCAGCACAGCCAAACGCGTGCCTGCAATGAAAGAAGCGTCAACATTGATCTTTATGTGATCCGCAATTTATGTAGATGAAATAGGTTCACAATTTATGTAGATGGATCCGATGGTAGATGAGTTTTTCGATGATTCATCGTCGTCTTAGAGCTCTGAGTCTGAGAGTCAGGTCATGGACACCAAAGACAATGAGATTGTGTTGATGGTTGAGAAAGCGTCCAGATTGCAGATCAATGGGTCATTCGACAATCAACCAGAGCAGAATCGAAGGCCATAGTCAGTTGCATGAGGATCTCATTGACCATCCTTGATAGCTAGCTGGGAGATAGTGTGTTTATATTTTTTTTAATTCATTCATTTTTACTTGAAAATGAATTATTTGTTGCATGTGGATTATTTGTGCCACTGGTGAGTGCGTTTACAGTTTGCTAAAAAATGGCACCCCTCCCAAACAATTTATCTTGTGCAGCTGTTGAACCTGTGTGAGGCATTTTGAAGGTGATAACTATGCTTGTTGTGGTGCTACTATGGGCTGCAATTTTGAGCAAGTCAATGCTATGGATGGTTGCTTGGTTGTGCAGTCAAGGAGGAAGCATCCAAGGGGCCGGCTAGCTCCGGTGGTTTCTTTTTAATTAAGTTATAATGATGACGATTATTATTGCTACATCAAAACTTAGTCGGAGCGAGCATGTGACGGAAGGTGTGGCAAGAGGAGTAAGTGGTTTGCGCCATTTGATCGTGGCCGGATGCTGCAGTACATTGTTTGTCTTTATTTCAATTTTTTGGAGACATGGTAACATGATGCAGGAGGTGGCCAGATGAGTTGCATCCGCCGTCCCAGGGGAGCACCGGTGCCCGTGTCCACCGCGAGGAGCTGCGTCCACCGTTGCTCCGCCATCCCGAGGGTGCACCGGCCTTTCTTTCGGGCGACGTGGCCGCTGCTTGCTGCTCACTACAGTGTGTTTCTACAACAAAGTCTTTGTTGCAAAAATAATTGTAACAAGACCTCTGATATAAACAAACTATATTTCAACGCCACCTCTGTTGCAAAAATTAAATTGCAACAAGATATTTGTTGCAAAATGATTGATCTTAAAAAAATCCACAACATAGGCATGTTGTGAAAACATTCTGCAACACGGCATGTGTTGCAATTGTAGATGGTGATCCTTAGCCACTTAGTTTGTCAGATCCGCCCGCTCGTGAGGTGACGAATATTTTCAAAAGATCCGCGGGCGGACGTGTAGCAGCTCCCTCTTTTTGGATGGTAATTATTAGTTTTTTGTTTGTTCTTTCTTTTCAAAGTTGTAAGAGCATCTACACCCGGGCGCCTCAAACCCACCTTATACGCCCGGGCTGGCCGCCCGCTCACTGTCCGGTCAATATTTTTTGACCCAGGCGGGCCCCTCAAACGGCCCTCAAATGCCCGGGCTGACCGGCGCCCCTCATATCTGGCCCCAATATGGGGCAGATATGTGGGGCAGGATATGAGGTGCGCCCAGGCACATCCACCACGTCGGACCCGACAACCCGACCCCACGCCAAATTGCCCTAAATCCACCCGAAGACCAGCCGGATCCATTTGCTATCTCCTCTCTTATTCCTCCTCCGCGCCGCCCGTCTTGCGCTACGCCGCCGCACCGGCTCTACAGCCATTCCCAGGTTCTCCGCTGCTAGGTTTGGAAGATCCCTCTCGTCCTCGCCGCGGGGCACATCGTCGCCGGCCTGGACGCCACCATGTTATGTCTGGCAGCTCTCTGGCTCTACCTTGCACTTGATGTGTTCGACACATTGTCCTCCCGGACTTTTTAATGATTTTGTTAGGTAAAACAATGGATTATGATGCTTCGGCGGACGAGGGGTATGGACCAACAGACCTTGACCAAATGATTCAAGATGAGTTCTTCGATTCGTCGGATTCAGTTGAAGAGGTGGACATGATTATGCTCATGAGCATGCAAGAGGAAATGAACTGGCAAGTGGAGTATATTCTCAACTTTAAGGCCTCAATAAAAGGGAGAAGAGTGATCAACCGAGACACAGTGTCCGGAGAAAACCTACTGCAAAAGGACTACTTTGCTCCCAGACCTACTTTTTCGGATGATCCATGGTTTTGTCACCGTTTTCTCATGTGAAAACCATAGTTTTTGCGCATTGTGGAGGGAGTGGAGGCACACGACGACTACTTCAAACTCACAAGGGATTGCTGTGGCTAACTCTCTTTCTCGGCCAAACAGAAGTGCATGACTGCTCTGAGGATGCTTGCACTTGGTACTATTGCAGATGTCGTTGGTGAGATTGTCAGGATGGGGGAGAGCACGTGCCTGAAGACTGCGGTCACGTTTGCCCACGCCATGGTGGAGGTGTTTGGACCTAAGTATCTTAGAGAACCAAATGCGCAAGACACAAAGAAGTTGTTGGCTATTGGAGAGGCAAGGGGGTTTTCAGGAATGCTCGGATCAATTGATTGCATGCATTGACATGGAAGAACTGTTGGGGAACGCAGTATTTCAAAAAAAAATCTACGATCACGCAAGATCTATCTAGGAGATGCATAGCAATGAGAGGGGAAAGTGTGTCTACATACCCTCGTAGACCGAAAGCGGAAGTGTTTAGTAACGTGGTTGATGTAGTCGAACGTCTTAGCGATCCAAACGATCAAGTACCAAACGCATGGCACCTCCGCGATCTGCACACGTTCAGCTTGGCGACGTCCCTCGTACTCTTGATCCAGCTGAGGCCGAGGGTGAGTTCCTGTCAGCACGACGGCGTGTCGACGGTGATGATGAAGTTACCGATGTAGGACTTCTCCTAAGCACTACGACAATATGACCGACGTGTAAAACTGTGGAGGGGGGCACCGCACACGGCTAAAGATCAACTTGTGTGTCTATGGGGTGCCCCCTTCCCCGTATATAAAGGAGGGGAGGAGGATGGGGGCTGGCCACAAGGGGCGCGCCTAAGGAGGGAATCCAACTCCTAGTAGGAGTAGGTTCCCCCCTTTCCTAGTCCTAGTAGGAGAAGAAGGAAGGAGAGGAAGAAGAGAAGGAAAGGGGGCCCGACCCCCCTAGACCTAGTCCAATTCTGTTTGGGCTAGGGGGGAGGGGCGCGCCACACCTTAGCCTACCTCCTCTCTTCCACCATTAGGCGCATGAGGCCCAATAACTTCCCGGGGGGGGGGGGGGGTTCGGTAACCCCCGGTACTCCGAAACTTATCCGAAACGACCCGAACCATTCCGGTGTATGAATGTAGCCTTCCAATATATGAATCTTTATGTCTCGACCATTTCGAGACTCCTCGTCATGTCCGTGATCTCATCCGGGACTCTGAACAACCTTTGGTACATCAAATCACATAACTCATAATACATACCGTCATCGAACGTTAAGCGTGCGGACCCTACGGGTTCAAGAACTATGTAGACATGACCGAGACACATCTCTGGTCAATAACCAATAGAGGAAGTTGGATGCTCATATTGGTTCCTACATATTCTATGAATATATTTATCGGTCAAACCGCACAACAACATACGTTGTTCCCTTTGTCATCGGTATGTTACTTGCCCGAGATTCGACCGTCAGTATCATCATACCTAGTTCAGTCTCGTCATCGGCAAGTCTTTTTACTCGTTCCGTAATGCATCATCCCACAACTAACTCATTAGTCACATTGCTTGTAAGGCTTATAGTGATGTGCATTACCGTGAGGGCCCAGAGATACCTCTTCGACAATCGGAGTGACAAATCCTAATCTCGATCTATGCCAACTCAACAAACACCATCAGAGACACCTGTACAACATCTTTATAATCACCTAGTTATGTTGTGATGTTTGATAGCACACTAAGTGTTCCTCCGGTATTCAGGAGTTGCATAATCTCATAGTCATAGGAACATGTATAAGTCATGAAGAAAGCAATAGCAATAAACTAAACGATCATAGTGCTAAGCTAACGGATGGGTCTAGTCCATCACATCATTCTCTAATGATGTGATCCCATTCATCAAATGACAACACATGTCCATGGCTAGGAAACTTAACCATCTTTGATTAACGAGCTAGTCAAGTAGAGGCATACTAGGGACACTCTGTTTGTCTATGTATTCACACATGTACTAAGTTTTCGGATAATACAATTCTAGGATGAATAATAAACATTTATCATGATATAAGGAAATATAAATAACAACTTTATTATTTCCACTAGGGCATATTTCCTTTAGTCTCCCACTTGCACTAGAGTCAATAATCTAGATTACACAGTAATGATTCTAACACCCATGGAGTCTTGGTGCTGATCATGTTTTGCTCATGCGAGAGGCTTAGTCAACGGGTCTGCAATATTCAGATCCGTATGTATCTTGCAAATCTCTATGTCCCCCTCCTTGACTTGATTGTAGATGGAATTGAAGCGTCTTTTGATGTGCTTGGTTCTCTTGTGAAATATGGATTCCTTTACAAAGGCAATTGCACCAGTATTGTCACAAAAGATTTTCATTGGACCCAATGCACTAGGTATTACACCTAGATCATATATGAACTCCTTCATCCATACTCCTTCATTTGCTGCTTCCGAAGCAGCTATGTATTTCGCTTCACACATAGATCCCGCCATGACGCTCTGCTTAGAACTGCACCAACTGACAGCTCCACCATTCAATAAAAATACGTCGGTTTGTGACTTAGAGTCATTCGGATCAGTGTGAAAGCTTGCATCGACGTAACCATTTACGACGAGCTCTTTGTCACCTCCATAAACGAGAAACCTATCCTTAGTCCTTTTCAGGTATTTCAGGATGTTCTTGACCGCTGTCCAGTGATCCACTCACGGATTACTTTGGTACCTCCCTATTAAACTAATAGCAAGGCACACATCAGATCTGGTACACAGCGTACATGATAGAACCTATGGCTGAGGCATAGGGAATGACTTCCATTTTCTCTCTATCTTCTGCAGTGGTCGGGCATTGAGTCTGAGTCAATTTCACACCTTGTAACACAGGCAAGAACCCTTTCTTTGCTTGATCCATTTTGAACTTCTTCAAAACTTTATCAAGGTATGTGCTTTGTGAAAGTCCAATTAAGAGTCTTGATCTATCTCTATAGATCTTGATGCCCAATATATAAGCAGCTTCACCGAGGTCTTTCATTCAAAAATTCTTATTCAAGTATCCTTTTATGATATTCAGAAATTCAATATCATTTCCGATCAACAATATGTCATCCACATATAATATCAGAAATGCTACAAAGCTCCCACTCACTTTCTTGTAAATACAGGCTTCTCCAAAAGTCTGTATAAAACCATATGCTTTGATCACACTATCAAAGCGGATATTCCAACTCCGAGATGCTTGCACCAGTCCATAAATGGATCGCTGGAGCTTGCACACTTTGTTAGCACCTTTTCGATTGACAAAACCTTCCGGTTGCATCATATACAACTCTTCTTTAAGATATCCATTAAGGAATGCAGTTTTGACATCCATTTGCCAAATTTCATAATCATAAAATGCGGCAATTGATAACATGATTCAGACGGACTAAAGCATCACTACGGGTGAGAAGGTCTCATCGTAGTCAACTCCTTGAACTTCTCAAAAACCTTTTGCAACAAGTCGAGCTTTGTAGTCAGTAACATTACCGTCAATGTTAGTCTTCTTCTTGAAGATCCATTTATTCTCTATGGCTTGCCGATCATCGGGCAAATCAACCAAAGTCCACACTTTGTTCTCATACATGGATCCCATCTCAGATTTCTTGGCCTCAAGCCATTTTGTGGAATCTGGGCTCATCATTGCTTCCTCATAGTTCGTAGGTTCATCATGGTCAAGTAACATGACCTCTAGAACAGGATTATCGTACCACTCTAGTGCGGATCTTGCTCTGGTTGACCTACAAAGTTCGGTAGTAACTTGATCAGAAGTTTCATGATCATCATCATTAGCTTCCTCACTAACTGGTGTAGGAATCACTAGAACTGGTTTCTATGATGAACTACTTTCCAATAAGGGAGAAGGTACAATTACCTCATCAAGTTCTACTTTGCTCCCACCCACTTCTTTCGAGAGAAACTTCTTCTCTAGAAAGGATCCATTCTTAGCAACGAATATCTTGCCTTCGGATCTGTGATAGAAGGTGTACCCAACAGTCTCCTTTGGGTATCCTATGAAGACACATTTCTCCGATTTGGGTTCGAGCTTATCAGGTTGAAGCTTTTTCACATAAGCATCGCAGCCCCAAACTTTAAGAAATGACAACTTGGGTTTCTTGCCAAACCACAGTTCATATGGTGTCGTCTCAACAGATTTTGATGGTGTCCTATTTAACGTGAATGCAGCCATCTCCAAAGCATAACCCCAAAATGATAGTGGTAAATCGGTAAGAGACATCATAGATCACACGATATCTAATAAAGTGCGGTTACGACGTTCGGACACACCGTTACACTGTGGTGTTCCAGGTGGCGTGAGTTGCGAGACTATTCCGCATTGTTTCAAATGAAGACCAAACTCATAACTCAAATATTCACCTCCACGATCAGATCGTAGAAACTTAATTTTTTGTTACGATGATTTTATACTTCACTGTGAAATTCTTTGAACTTTTCAAATGTTTCAGACTTATGTTTCATCAAGTAGACATATCCATATCTGCTCAAATCATCTGTGAAGGTCAGAAAATAACGATACCCTCCACGAGCATCAACACTCATTGGACCGCATACAATAGTATGTATTATTTCCAATAAGTCTGTTGCTCATTCCATTGTTCCGGAGAATGGAGTCTTATTCATCTTGCGCATGAGGCATGGTTCGCAAGAATCAAGTGATTCATAATCAAGTAATTCCAAAAGCCCATCAACATGGAGTTTCTTCATGCGCTTTACACCAATACGACCTAAACGGCAGTGCAACAAATAAATTGCACTATCATTATTAAACTTATATCTTTTGCCTTTTACTATGAATATGTGTATCACTACTATCGAGATTCAATAAAAAGAGACCACTCATCAAGAGTGCATGACCACAAAAGATATTACTCATATAAATAGAACAACCATTATTCTCTTATTTAAATGAATATCCGTCTCGCATCAAACAAGATCCAGATATAATGTTCATGCTTAACGCTAGCACCAAATAACAATTATTCAGGTCTAATACTAATCCCGAAGGTAGATGTAGAGGTAGCATGCCGACCGCGATCACATCGACTTTGGAACCATTTCCCACGCGCATCGTCACCTCGTCCTTAGCCGATCTTCGCTTAATTCGTAGCCCCTATTTTGATTTGCAAATATGAGAAACAGAACCAGGCGCTACTGCGAGCATTAGTAAGGTACACATCAATAACATGTATATCAAATATACCTTTCACTTTGCCATCCTTCTTATCCGCCAAATACTTGGGACAATTCCGCTTCTAGTGACTAGTCCCTTTGTAGTAGAAGCACTCAGTCTCAGGCTTAGGTCCAGACTTGGGCTTCTTCACTTGAGCAGCAACTGGCTTGCCGTTCTTCTTGAAGTTCCCCTTCTTCCCTTTGCCCTTTTTCTTGAAACTAGTGGACTTGTTAACCATCAACACTTGATGCCCCTTCTTGATTTCTACCTCCGCAGCTTTTAGCATCGCAAAGAGCTTGGGAATTGTCTTATCCATCCCTTGCATATTATAGTTCATCACGAAGCTTTTGTAGCTTGTTGGCAGTGATTGAAGAACTCTGCCAATGACACTATCATCAGGAAGATTAACTCCCAGTTGAGTCAAGTGGTTGTGGTACCCAGACATTCTGAGTATATGTTCAATGACAGAACTATTCTCCTCCATCTTGCAGCCATAGAATTTATTGGAGACTTCATATCTCTCAATTCAAGCATTTGCTTGAAATATTAACTTCAACTCCTGGAACATCTCATATGCTCCATGATGTTCAAAACGTCACCGAAGTCCCGATTCTAAGCCGTAAAGCATGGCACACTAAACTGTCGAGTAGTCATCATCTTTGCTCTGCCAGACGTTCATAACATCTGGTGTTGCTCCTACAGCGGGCTTTGCACCTAGCGGTGCTTCCGGGACATAATTATTCTGTGCAGCAATGAGGATAATCCTCAAGTTACGGACCCAGTCCGTGTAGTTTCTACCATCATCTTTCAACTTAGCTTTCTCTAGGAACGCATTAAAATTCAAAGGAACAGTAGCATGGGCCATTTATCTACAACAACATAGACATACAAAATATTATCAGGTACTAAGTTCATGATAAATTAAAGTTCAATTAATCATATTACTTAAGAACTCCCACTTAGATAGACATCCCTCTAATCATCTAAGTGATCATGTGATCCATATCAACTAAACCATGTCCGATCATCACGTGAGATGGAGTAGTTTTCAATGGTGAACATCACTATGTTGATCATATCTACTATATGATTCACGCTTGACCTTTCGGTCTCAGTGTTCTGAGGCCATATCTGCTTATGCTAGGCTCGTCAAGTTTAACCTGAGTATTCTGCGTGTGCAAAACTGGCTTGCACCCGTTGCATGTGAACGTAGAGCTTATCACACCCGATCATCACATGGTGTCTCGGCACAAAGAACTGTAGCAACGGTGCATACTCAGGGAGAACACTTGTATCTTGAAATTTAGTGAGAGATCATCTTATAATGCTGCTGTCGAACTAAGAAAAATAAGATGCATAAAAAAGATAAACATCACATGCAATCAAATAAGTGATATGATATGGCCATCATCATCTTGTGCCTTTGATCTCCATCTCCAAAGCACCGTCATGATCACCATCGTCACCGGCTTGACACCTTGATCTCCATCGAAGCATCGTTGTCGTCTTGCCAACTATTGCTTCTACGACTATCGCTACCGCTTAGTAATAAAGTAAAGCAATTATATGGCGATTGCATTTCATACAATAAAGCGACAACCATATGGCTCCTGCCAGTTGCCGATAACTGTTAAAAAACATGATCATCTCATACAACAATTTATATCATCACGTCTTGACCATATCACATTAGAACATGCCGTGCAAAAACAAGTTAGACGTCCTCTACTTTGTTGTTGCAAGTTTTACGTGGCCGCTACAGGCTTAGCAAGAACCGTTCTTACCTACACATCAAAAACCACAACGACTTTTTGTCAAGTGTGCTATTTTAACCTTCAACAAGGATCGGGAGTAGTCACTGATACGTCTCCAACATATCTACCTTTTCAAACACTTTTGACCTTGTTTTGGACTCTAACTTGCATGATTTGAATGGAACTAACCTGGACTGATGCTGTTTTCAGCAAAATTGCCATGCTGTTATTTTCGTGCTGAAATAAAAATTCTCAGAATAACCTGAAAATCAACGGAGACACGTTTTGGAATTAATAAAAAATACTGGTGAAGAATCAACACCAGGGGGCCCACACCCTATCCACGAGGGTGCAGGGAGCGCCCCCTGGGGCGTGCCCCCTGCCTCGTGGGCCCTTTGAGGCTCCACCGGCATCAACTCCAACTCTATATATTCATGTTCGGGGAGAAAAAAATGGAGAGAAGGATTCATCGCGTTTTACAATAGGGAGCCGCCGCCAAGCCCTAATCTTCATCGGGAGGGCTGGTCTGGAGTCCGTTCGGGGCTCCGGAGAGGGGAATCCATCGGCATTGTCATCATCAACCTTCCTTCATCACCAATTTCATGATGCTCACCGCCATGCGTGAGTAATTCCATTGTAGGCTTGCTGCACGGTGATGGGTTGGATGAGATTTATCATGTAATCGAGTTAGTTTTGTTAGGGTTTGATCCCTAGTATCCATTATGTTCTAAGATTGATGTTGCTATGCCTTTGCTATGCTTAATGCTTGTCACTAGGGCCCGAGTGCCATGATTTCAGATCTGAACCTATTATGTTTTCATGAATATATGTGAGTTCTTGATCCCATTTTGCAAGTCAATAGTCACCTACTATGTGTTATGATCCGGTAACCCCGAAGTGACAATAATTGGGACCACTCCCGGTGATGACTGTAGTTTGAGGAGTTCATGTATTCACTAAGTGTTAATGCTATGGTCCGGTACTCTATTAAAAGGAGGCCTTAATGTCCCTTAGTTTCCAATAGGACCCCACTGCCACGGGAGGGTAGGACAAAAGATGCCACGCAAGTTCTTTTCCATAAGCGCGTATGACTATATTCGGAATACATGCCTACATTACATTGATGAACTGGAGCTAGTTCTTTGTCACCCTATGTTATAACTGTTGCATGAGGAATCGCATCCGACATAATTATCCATCACTGATCCATTGCCTATGAGCTTTTCGCATATTGATCTTTGCTTAGTTACTTTTTCGTTGCCATTGTTACAATCATTACAAAAACTACTATTGTTACTTTTGCCACCGTTACCGCTACTTCCATATTACTTTGCTACTAAATAGTTTGCTGCAGATATTAAGTATTTCAAGTGCATTTGA
This sequence comes from Triticum aestivum, assembly GCF_018294505.1. Classification (NCBI taxonomy): domain Eukaryota; kingdom Viridiplantae; phylum Streptophyta; class Magnoliopsida; order Poales; family Poaceae; genus Triticum; species Triticum aestivum. Next base: position 491,095,575 of record NC_057812.1, on the reverse strand, counting down.
ATTGACAGCTCAACTGTTAATACTTAAGAATATTCTTTGGCTCCCCTTGTGTCGAATCAATAAATTTGGGTTGAATACTCTACCCTCGAAAATGGTTGTGATCCCCTATACTTGTGGGCTATCAAGACTATTTTCTGGCGCCATTGTCGGGGAGCATAGCTCTATTCTTTGAGTCACTTTGGATTTATAACTGTTGATCACTATGAGGAACTTAAAAGATGAAAGAACCAAGATTTTTCCCTCAACTATGAGGGGAGGTAAGGAACTGCCATCTAGCTCTGCACTTGATTCACCTTTTGTTTTGAGTAAACTTGCGACACCTACTCCTGCTATTGATTCTGATATGTCACATGTTATTGATGATGCCACTTCTTCTATGCATGATGCTTATGATGAAACTACTTCTATGCTTGATAATACTGTGCCATTAGGTGAATTTCTTGATGAACAACTTGCTTGGGTTAGAGAGAAAGAAATTATTAAAACTGATAATATTGATGAAAGTGATGATGAAGATTCTCCCCCTAGATATGAATTGCCTGATGTACCCGAGGGTTATGTTATGGATGAAGAAACTGCTAGAGATATTTTAGCTTGCAAAGATAGATATGATCTTAAGAAACTATTAGCTAAGCTGAAAGAAAAGTCTTTGAATGCTAGAATGAAATATGACCCTGCTTCTGCTACTTCACCTATTTGTATTTCTGATAAGGATGATGATTTCTTTGTCGATCCTGAGTTAATCACTTCGGTTGAATCTGATCCTTTTTATGGCTATGAATCTGAAACTGTTGTGGCACATCTTACTAAATTGAATGATATAGCCACCCTATTCACTCATGAGGAAAAAATTCATTACTACTATATCCTTAAGTTATTTCCGTTCTCATTAAAGGGTGATGCTAAAACATGGTTTAATTCTCTTGCTCTTAGTTGTGTGCGTAGTCCCCAGGATATGATTTATTACTTCTCTGCTAAATATTTCCCCGCTCATAAGAAACAAGCTGCCTTAAGGGAAATATATAATTTTGTGTAAATTGAAAAAGAGAGTCTCCCACAAGCTTGGGGGAGGCTTCTCCGATTACTTAATGCTTTTCCTGATCATCCTCTCAAGAAAAAATGAAACACTTGATATCTTTTATAATGGACTAATAGATGCTTCCAGAGACCACCTGGATAGTTATGCTGGTTGTGTTTTCAGGGAAAGAACTGTTGAGCAAGATGAATTGCTATTGAATAATATGTTGAGTAACGATAATGATTGGACACTTCCTGAACCAACTCCTAAGCCAACTCCGAAGAAAAGGGTATTCTATTTCTCAGTCCTGCAGATATGCAAGAGGCAAAGAAATCTATAAAAGAAAAGGGTATTGAAGCTGAATATGTTAAGAATTTACCACCTATTGAAGAAATACATGGTCTTGATAACCCGACACAGGTAGTAAAGGTAAATTCTCTCTATAGATTTGATGAAGGTGATATTCCTCGTAATAAGTCTGCTAGCCAATGCTTGGATGAATTTGATAATTTTATTGTTAAACAAGAAAACTTCAATGCTTATGTTGGTAGACAATTGAAACATAATGCTTATATGATTGAACACTTGAGTGATTATATGTCTAGAGTTAAAGGTGACCTTCAACTTATTAGTAAACATGCTTCTATGGTTACCACTCAGGTAGAACAAGTGCTTAAAGCTCAAAATGATTTTCTCGATGAATTAAACAATAAGCAAAATGGTAATGTTGTTAGAGTTGTGACTAGAGGGGGTAAAATGACCCAGGAACCTTTGTATCCTGAGGGCCACCCTAAGAGAGTTGAGCAAGATTCTCAGAACTAATGTTGATGCACCTAGTCCTTCTAAAAAGAAGAAAAAGAAAAATGATAGGACTTTGCATGCTTCTAGTGAACCTGTTGTTGACACACCTGAGAATCCCAATGATATTTCTATTTCTGATGCTAAAACACAATCTGGTAATGAACATGAACCTAGTGATAATTTTAATGATGATGTTCATGTTAATGCTCAACCTAGCAATAACAATGATGTAGAGATTGAACCTGTTGTTGATCTTGATAACCCACAATCAAAGAATCAACGTTATGATAAGAGAGACTTTGTTGCTAGGAAGCATGGTAAAGAAAGAGAACCATGGGTTCAGAAACCCATGCCTTTTCCTCCTAAACCATCCAAGAAAAAGGATGATGAGGATTTTGAGCGCTTTGCTGAAATGATTAGACCTATCTTTTTGCGTATGCGTTTGACTGATATGCTTAAAATGAATCCTTATGCTAAGTATATGAAAGATATTGTTACAAATAAAATAAAGTTACCGAAAACTAAAATTTCCACCATGCTTGCCAATTATACTTTTAAAGGTGGAATATCAAAGAAATTAGGAGATCTAGGAGTACCAACTATATCACGCTCCATTAAAAGAAACTATGTTAAAACCGCTTTATGTGATCTTGGAGCCGGTGTTAGTGTTATGCCTCTCTCTTTATATCGTAGACTTGATTTGAATAAGTTGACACCTACTAAAATATCTTTGCAAATGGCTGATAAATCAACTGCTATACCTGTCGGTATTTGTGAGGATGTGCATGTTGTGGTTGCAAACGTTACTATTTTAACGGACTTTGTTATTCTTGATATTCCCGAGGACGATAGTATGTCGATTATCATTGGTAGACCCTTTTTGAATACTGCAGGGGCTGTTATTGACTGCAACAAAGGCAATGTCACTTTTCATGTTAATGGTAATGAGCATATAGTACACTTTCCGAGGAAATAACCTCCAGTCCACAGTATCAATTCAATTGGAAAAATTTCAACGATAACTATTGGAGGTTTTGAATGCCCTCTTCCTACTGACAAGAAGAAATATGATATTCTTATTGTTGGGGACATGCATATCCCCGTTGAGGTAACTTAGTGGTATTCGAAAATTCTCCGGTTTCATGTTATTCAGAAAGAGTTTGTTAACAAGACTTGATCAACCTTGTTAGTGGATTCCTTTTGATGAGAATGAGATGGATGAAGTTAGAAAGCACAATTCTTTGTACCCTCCTTTTACTTTCTGTTATTTAGATTAATTAAAGCAAAAATAGTATTTTCTGTCTGTTTTCTGAATTATCCTTGCAATAAAAATACCCCGAAAATAAAAGTTCTCCAAATGTCCTGAAAATGATATATGAATTTTTGTAGAATATTTTAGAATTATTGGCACTAAGAACACACCAGGGGGACCCACCATCTGGCCACGTGGGCCCAGGGCGCGCCCCTGCCTCATGGACCCCATGTGGTCCTCCTCCACTTATTCCAGCACCCACACACTTCGTCTTCCTCCAGAAAAAATCATCTCGTAGCTCAAACCCGTGTTCTAGCTCATCTTGCTGCCATTTTCAATCTCCTTGCTCAAAGCTCCATTCACAAAACTGTTTTGGGGGATTGTTCTTCGGTATGTGACTCCTCCAATGGTCCAATTAGTTTTTGTTCTAGTGCTTTATTTATTGCAAATTTTTGTTGCTAAGGTGACCCTGTTCTTGAGCTTGCATGTCAAATTTATATGGTCCAAAGTAGTTTTAATACATGATATGACCCTGTTCTAGGCACTTGTAGGAGTAGTTGCTATCAATCTTGTTGAGTTTGATTCACTTTTATTTTGAGTCACTACAAATTTCAGAAATTTCAGAGGAAGAAAAATGTTTAGGAAAATGTACCAAGGTGGTTCCTCAAGGAAGCAAGGACCGAGGCTCGCGATACGTGAGCCGGATGATGAACCACCGAGGGAAGCCCAAGTGCGGCCTTGTGAATGGCCGTCAGAAGAGTTTATGATCTTGAGGACTTCGTGTCAGATAAGTGCCCACAATACCGCTACCTAACTGATTCATTTGTGAGAAGGTTTAAATTTACATCCTCGCGCAATTCTCACACTGTTTTATTCGATCTTTATGATAAATCATATACCATGGACCTAGAAGATTTAAATGTTGCTTGTAAACTCCCGCAGTGGGGCAATGTTAGTGAACCTCAAAAATCTGAATATAAGACTTTCTTGCTAGTATCACTGTGGGGGAATCTAGGGAAATCACACAAGCTACCATAGGGCGCATTCATTTCCCATCTGTACATTATTTTGCTCTCTTTATTGGTAGATGCATTAACGTTAAAGATGAGGCTTGTCACATGTGCGTTCCAGATCTAAGTGTCCTCAAAAGTGCGGTATTAAGTGATAAACAATATAACTTGGGGGCCATTGTTGCACGGAGGTTGGATCACAACAGTGTAAGTGGATATTTGTTTGGTGGAATTTATGCAACTCGTGTAGCTAATTATCTTAATGTGCCTATACATGGAAATGATATAGAGTTACCTCCTGTTTACCTAGATTATAATGCCATGGTTCGCCATTAGTTTGTTGAGAGGAATGAAGAGTTCCTCTAGTACCGACTAATCTTTGACAGACGGTGCACTCTCCATGTTGCCCTCCCTGCTCCTACTTTCTTTAACTTTCAGGCAAAAAGGAGATATGTTATAACCAGGGAGGAGGCGAACGAGTATGAGAGGAGGACGGAGGCAGCTCGCCTCCAAGCTGCAGCTCATCAGGCAGTAGCTGCTGCATCTTAGTACGACCCCAGCTACAACTTTGAATATCCACCAGGCGAGCAGTGGGCATGCATAGACCAACTTAGGCCAAAAGCCTAAGCTTGGGGAGTACGTATTTCTCACCAACATTACATTCATGTTCACACACTCATTCTAGTTGTCGGTGCTCATACTTTTTCATTGTACTATCCATGCTAGTTTAATTTCTTTTATAAGCCTTATTCTTGTGTGTTTGAAAAACCTTAATAAAAACCAAAAAAATTAGTTGTAACTTTTAGCTAGTTTACTTTCCATGCTTCTAGTATTAGTAATTAAAAGAAAACCCAAAAAGATTTCTCGTTCTTCTTTTGCTTGTTGGGGGCTTTCCCGTGTAAATAGTTCTATTTCTTTTCTTTGGGGGTCGAGAGGAGAATACCATGATGAAAATGTTGAGTGGCTCTCATATGCATTATTGTTGATCTAACCAAGAGCACATATTACCTTGTCTTCTCCCTTGTATTAAATGCTTGCAGATTCCAGCTTAGTCCAATGCACGTGCACTATTATTATTATCCACACCGTTCAGTCGTGCAAGTGAAAGGCAATAATGACGATATATGATGGACCGATTGAGATGAGAGAAGCTGGTATGAACTCGACCTATCTTGTTTTTGTAAATATGATTAGTTCATCGTTCCTGATTCAGCCTATTATGAATGAAACATGTTTGTAATGACAAGTAGAGATTATAGTTGCTCATGCCATGCTTAATTAGCTAGGAGTTTATAATGGTTTACCTTGCATGCCAACATACTATTAAAATGGTTGTGATGTGGTATGATAGGGTGGTATCCTCCTTTGAACGATTCGAGTGGCTTGACTTGGCACATGTTCACGCATGTAGTTGAAACAAAATCAACATAGCCTCCACGATATTTATGTTCATGGTGAATTATATCCTACTCATGCTTGCACTCAGTGTTGATTAATTTTAATGCATGTTCATGACTGTTGTCGCATTCTAGTTGGTCGCTTCCCAGTCTCTTTCTAGCCTTCACTTGTACTAAGCGGGAATACTGCTTGTGCATCCACTTCCATAAACCCCAAAGTTATTCCATATGAGTCCACCATACCTTCTTATATGCGGTATCTACCTGCCGTTCCAAGTAAATTTGTATGTGCCAAACTCTAAACCTTCAAATGAAATTCTGTTTTGTATACTCGAATAGCTCATGTATCAACTAGGGTTGTCTATATCTTCCATGCTAGGTGGGTTATTCTCAAGATGAGTGGACTCCACTCATCATTCACGAGAAAATGGCTGGTAATCGGGATGCCCAGTCCCATGCTCAAATCAAAATAATTGCAAACAAAACTCCCCCAGGATTGTTGTTAGTTGGAGGCACCCGTTGTTTCGGACAAGCCATGGATTGATGTTTGTTGGTGGTGGGGGAGTATAAAACTTTACCATTCTATTTGGGAACCACCTATAATGTGTGTAGCATGGAAGATATCGAGATCTCTTGGTTGTTATGTTGACAATGAAAGTATGCCACTCAAAATATTATTTATCTCTATTTCAAAACTTGAGCTCTAGCACCTCTGCAAATACCTGCTTCCCTCTACGAAGGGCCTATCTATTTACTTTTATGTTGAGTCATCATCCTCTTATTAAAAAGCACCAGTTGGAGAGCACCGCTATCATGTGCATGCATTACTATTAATTTACATTGAGTATGACTGTGACTGGATCTCTTTTACCATGAATTACAATGTCTAGTCAGTCCTTGATCTTCAGGGGTGCTCTACATTTATGTTTTGCGGTCTCAGAAAGGGCTAGCGAGATACCATTTTGTTATCATATTATGATTGTTTTGAGAAAGTGTTGTCATCCGAGATTTACTATTATTGCTTGCTAGTAGATTATGCCATTGATATGAGTAAACATGAGACCTAAATGTTATTGTGAATATGGTTAGTTCATAATCTTTGCTGAAAACTTGAATGCTGGCTTTACATATTTGCAACAACAAGATCAAACAGAGTTTGTAAAAGTTTTTCTTTATCACTTTCAGTTTGTCAACTGAATTGCTTGAGGACAAGCAAATGTTTAAGCTTGTGGGAGTTGATACGTCTCCAACGTATCTACTTTTCCAAACACTTTTGACCTTGTTTTGGACTCTAACTTGCATGATTTGAATGGAACTAACCCGAACTGACGTTGTTTTCAGCAGAATTGCCATGGTGTTATCTTTGTGCAAAAATAGAAGTTCTCGGAATGACCTGAAAATCAATGGAGACACGTTTTGGAATTAATAAAAATACTGGCGAAAGAATCATGTAACACCCACGATGCGGCTATATCTCCCACGTGTCGAGGCATGACTTAGAGGCATAACCACATGGTGGTTTAGTCGCAAGTGGTGTAATCTTCACACAATCCCATGTACTGAATAAGAAAGGGATAAAGAGACGGCTTACAATCGCCACTTCACACAAATACAAGTTAAACATACATCATCCAGAGTACAATGAAAGGTCCGACTACGGAACCAAAATAAAAGAAGACAACCTCAATTGCTAGATCCCCGATCGTCCCAACTAGGCTCCACTACTGATCAACAGGAAACGAAACAAAACAACGATCAAGATCTTCATCGAGCTCCCACTTGAGCTAGGTTGCGTCAACTGCACTGGTATCATCGGCACCTGCAACTGTTTGGAAGTATCCGTGAGTCACGAGGACTCAGCAATCTCACACCCGCGAGATCAAGACTATTTAAGCTTATGGGTAGGATAGGGTAATGAGGTGGAGCTGTAGCAAGCACTAAGAAAATATGGTGGCTAACATACGCAAATAAGAGCGAGAAGAGAAGTAACGCAATGCTCGTGAAGCTAGAAATGATCAAGAAGTGATCCTGAAACTACTTACGCACAACCATGACACAAGAACTGTGTTCACTTCCCGGACTCCACCGAAAAGAGACCATCACGGCTACACATGCGGTTGATGCATTTTAATTAAGTCAAGTGTCAAGTTCTCTACAACCGTACATTAACAAATTCCCATCTGCCACATAACCACAGGCACGACTCTCGAAAGTTTAAAACCCTGCATGGGTGTCCCAACTTAGCCCATTACAAGCTCTCACGATCAACGAAGGATATTCCTTCTTCCGGAAAGACCCAATCAGTCTTGGAATCCCAGTTACAAGACATTTCGACAATGGTAAAACAAGACCAACAAAGCTGCCCGATGTGCCGACAATCCCGATAGGAGTCACACGTATCTCATTCTTAGGGCACACCGGATAGGTCAAGTTACGAGTAAAACCAGCCCTCAGGTTGCCCCGAGGTGGCCCCGTAGGTTGCCTGGTTCGGACCAACACTTAGAGAAGCACTGGCACAGGGGGGTGGGGGGGTTAAAATAAAGATGACCCTCGGGTTGGCCAACCCAAGGGAAAGGTAATAGGTTGTTAGGCAAATGTAAAACCAAGGTTGGGCCTTGCTGGAGGAGTTTTATTCAAAGCGAACTGTCAAGGGGTTCCCATAACACCCAACCGCGTAAGGAACGCAAAATCAAGGAACATAACACCGGTATGACGGAAACTAAGGCGGTAAGAGTGGAACAAAACACCAGGCATAAGGCCGAGCCTTCCACCCTTTATCAAGTATATATATGCATTAATTAAATAAGAGATATTATGATATCCCAACATATCCATGTTCCAACATGGAACAAACTTCAGCTTCACCTGCAACTAACAATGCTATAAGAGGGGCTGAGCAAAAGCGGTAACTTAGCCAAACAACAGTTTGCTAGGAAGGTGGGTTAGAGGCTTGACATGGAAATATGGGAGGCATGATATAACAAGTGGTAGGTAGCGCGACATAGCGATAGAGCGAACAACTAGCAAGCAAAGATAGAAGTGATTTCGAGGGTATGGTCATCTTGCCCGAGATCCCGCAAGGAAGAAGAACGAGTCCATGAAGAAGACAAACGGACGTGGTCGAACGGATCCTCAAAAACGCAACATTACCGGAACTAACACGAAGAAGCAACACCAGAAAGGAGCAAACATCATGGTGAACAACCATCACATAAACATGGAACGATGGACAACCAAGTATGATGCATGTCCGGTTTAATGAGGCATGGCATGGCAAGGTGCACAAACAATGCTACAAGTTAAGTGGAGCACAATATGCCACGAGTTGCATGTTGACGAAACACCACATTCCAAACATTTAGTTCAGTATCGTTTATGTACCCAACAATATTAAATGTTATTAAACATGGCAAGAGGTAAGCATAATAAAACTACCTATCTAGGCAAGTTTAAATGAGGCCGGAAACAACAACAATTCCGGAAAATCCTCATATGCATATTTCGAATTAGCTACTGTTCTACCCTAAACATAATTTTAGAGTTGTTAAACATGCAAAGTAAGTACATCATGTTAATCTATGCATTATTCTACCCCATTTACATATAAAGTTTATTTAGAATGGAGCTCCGGTTATTTAGCTATGAATTAAATCATTTTAGCATGTTATTTAAGCAAATTAAAACAAACAACAATTTAAACATTTCAAACATGGATGAAAGTTGGAAATTATTAATCTACATGAAATTCTAAGCATTTTACATATATAATTCATTTACATATGATGCATGGTTTGTGAGTTATTATATGCATGAAGACTAGGGTGTTTTCTATAAAACAGCAGCTCACTGGATAAATAACTAAATCACAGAACTGGAAAAAAACATGAGACGGGCCGAATCTGCAGGCTGCCCAACAGAGCAGAGGGGCTAGAGGGGCTGCTCACCCAGCTGCCAGCTCTGGCTGGGCCGAACGAGGAAGAGAAGGGCCGGCCCAGGGGATGGAGTTGACCGGTCCACTGGCACTGGGACGGGGTCAAAACGGGCGAGCGAGGCAACGGTTGCGGGCGCGACCCTCTGTTCGACAGGAAGCAGAGCCGCAGCAGCGTAGAACTTGCGGTGGAGGCCGGCGGGCGTGGGTCCGGCGAGGAACTCCGACGATGGGCGGCTGATGGTGACGCGAGCGTTGGGAACGGGTAGATCAGGGTGAGGGGTCTCGAATCCGGCGCAAGGGAGCTCCGAGGTGGTGGGAACTGCTAGTCCGGCGGCTCTGCTCATAGAGGTGGTTCCCGCTGGTTCGGTCAGCCTACGGCGGGGTCGCGTGAAGCTCTTGTAGCGGCCATGGGGGTCTCCCTGTCCAGAGAACAAGGAGAGAGAGACATGAGCACGAGAGAGAGGAAGGGATGGAGGGGAGATGAAGGGAAGAGAGAAAGGAGGGGCGGCGCTCATCTGTTGATCGTTTCTGCCGGCGACGACCGGACCTGGAGTCAAGGTGGCGGAGCAAGGCGGCGGTGCTACATCTACGGTCGGTGGACGATGGAATCCAAAGGAGGTGCGGGTCGGCGGCGGTCTCGGGCACTCGTTGGTCGGGAGCGGAGGACGAACGGGAGGCACGGGAGCTTGGCTCCATGGATGTGCTCGAGAGGGAGGGGATCCGGACGCGGTTCCTGCCGATCCAAAAGCGAGGGAGGCTGCGGCTTGCTGTGGTTGGGCGGTGACGGAGAACGAGGGAGGCATGGGAGGATGGTGGGTTGCGAGGGGATTTGGGCAGGTGGTGGCTGCAGCGAACTGGTTGGGTGGAGATGGATCGGGATGGATCCCAAGGTGGAAGAGGACTGGCGGCGGCGGCTAGGAGGATGGGACAAGTTTCCTAATTTTTAGGGTTGGAACTCGTGTATATATAGCAGGTGGATTTAATTAGGTGCATTTGGTCCCTCCAATTTTAATCAGACGGTCGAGAATAATTATCTTAGGAGAGTCCAACGAGAAACCGATGATGATTTAGGGATGTTTGGGGATGATCCGGACCCAACGGTGACGATAGTCCGGTTCGGGTTCGGGGTAGTACGGATGCGCACGCGAGGAGGACCGCGGGCTGACGAGAGAGGTTAGGTTGGGCCTGGCGGTTGGTAGTAGACTGTGTAGATGGTCTAGGGAGGAAAGAGAGGGAAGCCCGGCAACAGTTTTCGGAGACCGAAAACGTCCGACGTTTGACCGACTATAATGCCGCTATAGTTATCCGTTGGGGCGTCAAACGGACTCCGAATGCGATGAAATTTGGAAGGCGGTCTACTGACAACATAAAAACACCGCATGCCAACTTTCATCCCATTCTGAGAACATTTTTCTGGCTACTTATAAAATAATATTTCGGACGTGCCGTGGGCGCGTGCAAGTGTGTATGGGCTCGGAACGGACAACAGAAGGAACTGGGAGACCGGACGAATGCAAGTTTTTAAAACATGATGATGCAATGCACATGATGACATGGCAAGATGCAACACGCAAGCGAATGACAAGGCAACAACAGCGAAAAACTGGAAGACACCTGGCGCATCGGACTTAGGGCGTTACAAATCAACACCAGGGGGCCACACCCTATCCACGAGGGTGCAGGGCACCCCCTGGGGCGCGCCCCCTGCCTTGTGGGCCCCCTGAGGCTCCAACGACGTCAACTCCAACTCTATATATTCACGTTCAGGGAGAAAAAAATCAGAGAGAAGGATTCATCATGTTTTACGATACGGAGCCGCCGCCAAGCCCTAATCTTCATCGGGAGGGCTGATCTAGAGTCTGTTCGGGGCTCCGGAGAGGGGAATCCATCGCCATCGTCATCATCAACCTTCCTCCATCACCAATTTCATGATGCTCACCGTCGTGCGTGAGTAATTCCATCGTAGGCTTGCTGGACGGTGATGGGTTGGATGAGATTTATCATGTAATCAAGTTAGTTTTGTTAGGGTTTGAACCCTAGTATCCATTATGTTCTAAGATTGATGTTGCTATGACTTTTCTATGCTTAATGCTTGTCACTAGGGACCGAGTGCTATGATTTCAGATCTGAACCTATTATGTTTTCATGAATATATGTGAGTTCTTGATCCTATTTTGCAAGTCAATAGTCACCTACTATGTGTTATGATCGGGTAACCCCGAAGTGACAATAATCGGGACCACTCCCGGTGATGACTGTAGTTTGAGGAGTTCATGTATTCACTAAGTGTTAATGCTCTGGTCTGATACTCTATTAAAAGGAGGCCTTAATATCCCTTAGTTTCCAATAGGACCCCGCTGCCACGGGAGGGTAGGACCGAAGATGTCATGCAAGTTCTTTTCCATAAGCACGTATGACTATATTCGGAATACATGCCTACACTACATTGATGAACTGGAGCTAGTTCTATGTCACCCTATGTTATAACTATTGCATGAGGAATCGCATCCGACATAATTATCCATCACTAATCCATTGCCTTTGAGCTTTTCGCATATTGATCTTTGCTTAGTTACTTTTCCGTTGCCACTATTACAATCATTACAAAAACTACTATTGTTACTTTTGCCACCATTACCGCTACTTCCATATTACTTTGCTACTAAATATATTGCTGAAGATATTAAGCCTTTCAGGTGTGGTTGAATTGACAACTCAACTGTTAATAATTGAGAATATTCTTTGGCTCCCCTTGTGTCGAATCAATAAATTTGGGTTGAATACTCTACCCTCAAAAACTGTTGCGATCCCCTATACTTGTGGGTTATCAGTCACACTTGATTCAACTAAAGTTGGAGAAATAGACACCCACTAGCCACCTGTGTGTGAAGCACGTCGCTAGAACTAGTATCATAAACGCGGTCATGTAATGTCGGTCTGGGCCGCTTCATCCAAAAATATCGTCGAATCAAAGTATGACATGCTGGTAAGCAGTATGACAATTATCGTCCACAACTCTTTGTGTTCTTCTCATGCATATAGCATCTATGCATAGACCTGGCTTTGATACCACTGCTGGGGAACGCAGTATTTCAGAAAAAAATCTATGATCACGCAAGATCTATCTAGGAGACGCATACCAATGAGAGTGGAGAGTGTGTCTACGTACCCTCGTAGACCGAAAGCGGAAGCATTTAGTAACGCGGTTGATGTAGTTGAATGATGACCCACAAGTATAGGGGATCTATCATAGTTCTTTTCGATAAGTAAGAGTGTCGAACCCAACGAGGAGCAGAAGGAAATGTAAGCGGTTTTCAGCAAGGTATTCTCTGCAAGCACTGAAATTAGTGGTAACAGATAGTTTTGTGATAAGGTAATTGGGAACGAGTGGCAAGTAATAAAAGTAAATAAGGTGCAGCAAGATGGCCCAATCCTTTTTGTAGCAAAGGACAAGCCTGGACAAACTCTTACATGAAGGAAAGCGCTCCCGAGGACACATGGGACTTATCGTCAAGCTAGTTTTCATCACGATCATATGATTCATGTTCGGTACTTTGATAATTTGATATGTGGGTGGACCGGTGCTTGGGTACTGCCCTTACTTGGACAAGCATCCCACTTATGATTAACCCCTGTTGCAAGCATCCGCAACTACAACAGAAGTATTAAGGTAAACCTAACCATAGCATGAAACATATGGATCCAAATCAGCCCCTTACGAAGCAACGCATAAACTAGGGTTTAAGATTCTGTCACTCTAGCAACCCATCATCTACTTATTACTTCCCAATGCCTCCCTCTAGGCCCAAACAATGGTGAAGTGTCATGTAGTCGACGTTCACATGACACCACTAGAGGGATGACAACATACATCTCATCAAAATATCGAATGAATACCAAATTCACATGACTACTAATAGCAAGACTTCTCCCATGTCCTCAGGAACAAACGTAACTACTCACAAAGCATATTCATGTTCATAATCAGAGGGGTATTAATATGCATAATGGATCTGAACATATGATCTTCCACCAAGTAAACCAACTAGCATCAACTACAAGGACTAATCAACACTACTAGCAACCCACAGGTACCAATCTGAGGTTTGGATACAAAGATTAGATACAAGAGATGAACTAGGGTTTGAGATGAGATGGTGCTGGTGAACATGTTGATGGAGATTGACCCCCTACCGATGAGAGGATCGTTGGTGATGACGATGGTGACGATTTCCCCCTCCCGGAGGGAAGTTTCCCCGGCAGAATAGCTCCGCTAGAGCCCTAGATTGGTTCTGCCAAGGTTCCGCCTCATGGCGGCCGAGTCTCATCCCGAAAGCTTGCTTATGATTTTTTTCCTCGATGAAAGACTCCATATATTAGAAGATGGGCATCGGAGGGCCGCCAGGGGGGCCATGAGGCAGGGGCGCGCCCAGGGGGGTAGGATGCGCCCCCACCCTCGTGGCCAGGGTGTGGCCCCCCTCTGGAACTTCTTGCGCTCAGTATTTTTTATATATTCTGAAAATAGCTTCCGTGAAGTTTCAGGACTTTTGGAGCTGTGCAGAATAGGTCTCTAATATTTGCTCCTTTTCCAGCCCAGAATCCCAGCTGCCGACATTCTCCCTCTTTATGTAAACCTTGTAAAATAAGAGAGAATATGCATAAGTATTGTGGCATAATGTGTAATAACAGCCCATAATGTAATAAATATCGATATAAAGGCATGATGCAAAATGGACGTATCAACTCCCCCAAGCTTAGACCTCGCTTGTCCGCAAGCGAAAGCCAAAATCGAAAAATATGTCCACATGTTTAGAGATAGAGGTGTCGATAAAAATAAAATACGAACATGATGGCAGCATGATCATTCTTAGAACAACAACATATATATATTGTCATATGATCTCTTATGCTAAAGTAACAATTCAATCACAATTTCAAGTATGAATCATAAACTTCATTGAGAACCAACAAACTCTAATCTCAGTCATTGAGGCAATTGCAATTTATCATAACATAGGAAAGAGTCAATATAAGAGCTTTTTAGCAAGTCCACATACTCAACCATCTTTTAGTCTTTCACAATTGCTAACACTCACGCAATATTTATGGGTATGAAGTTTTAATCGGACACAGAGAAAGATAGGGGCTTATAGTTTTGCCTCCCAATGTTTTACCTCAAGGGTAATGTCAACAATAATAGTTCATGGAGAGTCACATCCAATTAGCTATCATGATCTTTCCAACATATTGTGCTTGCCAAAGGATAAAATGTAAAAAGGAAAGGTGAAGATCACCATGACTCTTATGTAAGGTAGAAGATAAAGGTAAAAGATAGGCCCTTCGCAGAGGGAAGCAGAGGTTGTCATGCGCTTTTATGGATGGATGCACAAAATCTTAATGCAAAAGAACATCACTTTATATTGCCACTTGTGATATGGACCTTTATTATGCAGTCCGTCGCTTTTATTTCTTCCATATCACAAGATCGTATAAAGCTTATTTTCTCCACACTAATAAGTCATACATATTTAGAGAGCAATTTTATTGTTTGCACCGATGACAACTTACTTGAAGGATCTTACTCAATCCATAGGTAGATATGGTGGACTCTCATGGAAAAACTGGGTTTAGGGATATTTGGAAGCACAAGTAGTATCTCTACTTGGTGCGAAGAAATTGTCTAGCATGAGAGGGAAAGGCAAGCTCAACATGTTGGATGATCCATGTCAATATAATTTATCTTAGATGAAAGAAAACATAACCCATTATGTTGTCTTCCTTGTCCAACATCAACTCTTAGCATGTCATACTTTAATGAGTGCTCACAATCATAAAAGATGTCCAAGATAGTATATTTATATGTAAATCTCTCTTTCTTTATTACTTCCTATTAATTGCAACGATGACCAAAACTATGTTTGTCAACTCTCAACAATTTTTATTCATCATACTCTTTTATATGTGAGCTCATTACTCTTCATAAGATCCATATGATCTCTTTATTTCTTTTTATTACTTCTCTTTTATTTTATTTAATTCCCTCAAGAACATAGCGAAATAATCAAGCCCTTGACTCAACACTAATCTTTATTATATAGCTCACGGACTCGATTACATAGAGGGATCATAAAGCAAAACTCACAACTAGATTATACTAAAACTTTATTCTACTAGATCAAGATATTACTAAAAGGATCGAACTAAGAAAAATGGTAAAGATAAAAGTGATGGTGATACGATACCGGGGCACTCCCCCAAGCTTGGCAGTTGCTAAGGGGAGTGCCCATACCAGATACTCAGTTCTTCTTTGTTGGTGAAGAAGGTGATGGTTTTGTTGATGGCGTAGACTTCTTCCTTAATTTGCGCTTGAGGACATAATTTTGGTCCCTTAGGTCATCGATCTCCTACTCCAGGCTCAATATCTTTTTGCATAATTCCCGCTCGTTTTCCTGCAAGAGGCGAAAAGGGATAAACTCGATCCTAGGTTTCTTTACTCTATTCGAGAGGCTTGACTTTTTGAACTCCACATGCATGTCCCCAGGTTGAGTTAATGGGGCTTCATCTTCTTCTGAGCTCGTCTCCTCCTTTCCCTTGGGTTCATAGTCCTCTTCTTCTTCCGTAGTCCAACCACAATGCTCCACATCCCCATAGACCTTAGTATCTGCAAGGTAATCAGCCACATAGCTTTCTCCTTCCGATTACTAGGATGACATGTTGCTCTAATCTGTAGCAGGACAGCTCGAGACAAAGACAGGAGATATTTGCGTGATACCGTGGTCAAAACCTTCGGGAGATTATATAATGAATTTTTACCGACCAAAAGAAGTATTGTGCAAGAAAAGTCCGGAGAGCACACGAGGTGCCCACGAGGTAGGGGGCGCACCCAGGGGGTAGGGCGCGCCTCCCACCCTCGTGGAAGCCTCGTGTCCCTTCCGGTCTGCTTCTTATTTTTCTATTTTTCTAAATATTCCAAAACAGAGAAAAATTGCCATTAGAACTATTTTGGAGTCGGTTTACTTACCGTACCACGTACCTATTCCTTTTCAGAGTCTGAAACATTTAGGAAAGTGTCCCTTATGTATTCCTCCGGGGTTATGGTTTCAATAATATTAGTTTCAACATTTATAGGATTACCTGAGATATAATGTTTAATTCTTTGACCGTTCACCACCTTCAGATTTGTGCCTTCGAAGTTGTTGATTTTTATGGCACCGGAACAATAGACCTCCTCGATAACGTAAGGACCTTCCCATTTAGAGAGAAGTTTGCCTGCAAAAAATCTTAAACGAGAGTTGTATAGCAATACATAATCACCTACGTTGAACTCACGCTTTTGTATCCTTTTGTCATGCCATCTTTTAACTTTTTCTTTAAACAGCTTGGCATTTTCATAAGCCTGGGTTCTCCATTCATCAAGTGAGCTAATGTCAAATAACCTCTTCTCATCAGCAAGTTTGAAATCATAATTGAGCTCTTTAATGGCCCAATATGCCTTATGTTCTAGTTCAAGAGGTAAGTGACATGCTTTACCATAAACCATTTTATACGGAGACATACCTGAGGGAGTCCTGGACTAAGGGGTCCACGGGCGTCCGACCTATTATCTATGGGCCGGACTGATGGGTTGTGAAGACATGAAGGCCGAAGACTGCACCGTGTCCGGATTGGACTCTACTTGGCGTGGAAGGCAAGCTTGGCGACCGAAGATTCCTTCTTATGTAACCGACTCCATGTAAACCCTAGATCCCCTCCATGTCTATATAAACCAAAGGGGATAGTCCGAAAAGGACACCACATATACTCATTACCATATGCATAGGCTAGACTTCTAGGGTTTAGTCATTACGATCTCGTGGTAGATCAACTCTTGTAATACTCATATTCATCAAGATCAATCAAGCAGGAAGTGGGGTATTACCTCCATAGAGAGGGACCGAACCTGGGTAAACATCATGTCCCCTGTCTCCTGTTACCATCGATCCTAGACGCACAGTTCGGGACCCCCTACCCGAGATCCGCCGGTTTTGACACTGACATTGGTGCTTTCATTGAGAGTTCCACTGTGTCATCGACAAAAGGTTTGATGGCCCCTTCAATCGTCAATAAAGACGTCGTCCAAGGAGAAACCTTCCTCCCCGGACAGATCTTCGTATTCGGCGGCTTCGCACTATGGGCCAACTCGCTTGGCCATCTGGAGTAGATCGACAGCTATGCCCCTGGCCACCAGGTCGGATTCAGAAGCTTGAACTATGCCGATATCCGTGGAGACTTGATATTCGAGGGACTTGAGCCTGCGGCGATCGCTCCTCCTTATCCCGATGAACATGACTTAAATCTGTCATCGGATCACACCCAGGAGATGGTTCCTGCGGCTGTAACGACCTTAGAGCCAAAGAAGGTCGAGCCATCCAAGGCCTCAGAGTCCGCGGCGTTGGAGCCACACGTGGACTCGACTGCTACCTCTTGAGCACTGCGTTGGTTTTCCCTTGAAGAGGAAAGGGAGATGCAGCAGAGCAGCGTAAGTATTTTCCTTAGTTTTTGAGAACCAAGGTATCAATCCAGTAGGAGGCCACACACGAGTCCCTCGCACCTACACAAACAAATAAACTCCTCGCAACCAACACGATAAAGGGGTTGTTAATCCCTTCACGGTCACCTACGAGAGTGAGATCTGATAGATACAATAAAATAATATTTTTGGTATTTTTATGATAAAGAGAAATAAAGATGCAAATAAAATAAATGACAAAGGAAATAACTAAGTATTGGAAGATTAATATGATGGAAAATAGACCCGGGGGCCATAGGTTTCACTAGAGGCTTCTCTCGAGAGAATAAGTATTACGGTGGTGAACAAATTACTGTTGAGCAATTGACAGAATTGAGCATAGTTATGAGAATATCTAGGTATGATCATGTATATAGGCATCACGTCCGAGACAAGTAGACCGACTCCTGCCTGCATCTACTACTATTACTCCACACATCGACTGCTATCCAGCATGCATCTAGAGTATTAAGTTCAAGAGAACAGAGTAACGCTTTAAGCAAGATGACATGATGTAGAGGGATAAACTCATGCAATATGATATAAATCCCATCTTGTTATCCTCGATGGCAACAATACAATATGTGCCTTGCTGCCCCTACTGTCACTGGGAAAGGACACCGCAAGATTGAACCCAAAGCTAAGAACTTCTCCCATTGCAAGAAAGATCAATCTAGTAGGCCAAACAAACTGATAATTCTAAGAGACTTGCAAACATAACCAATCATACATAAAAGAATTCAGAGAAGAATCAAATATTGTTCATAGATAAACTTGACCATAAACCCACAATTCATCGATCTCAACTAACACACCACAAAAGAAGATTACATCGAATATATCTCCACAAGAGAGGGGGAGAACTTTGTATTGAGATCCAAAAAGAGAGAAGAAGCCATCTAGCTAATAACTATGGACCCAAAGGTCTGAAGTAAACTACTCACACTTCATCCGAGGGGCTATGGTGTTGATGTAGAAGCCCTCCGTGATCAATGCCCCCTCTGGCGGAGCTCCGGAAAAGGCCCCAAGATGGGATCTCGTGGATATAGAAAGTTACGGAGGTGGAATTAGGGTTTTGGCTTCATATCTGGTAGTTTGGGGGTACGTAGGTATATATAGGAGGAAGGAGTACGTCGATGGAGCAACGTGGGCCCCATGAGGGTGGAGGGCGCGCCGAGGGGGGGGGGGGGGTAGGCGCGCTCTCCTACCACATGCCTTCCTGGTTGATTGCTTGACGTATGGTCCAAGTCCTCTGGATCATGTTCGTTCCGAAAATCACGTTCCCGAAGGTTTCATTCCGTTTGGACTCCGTTTGATATTCTTTTTCTGCGAAATCCTAAAATAGGCAAAAAAAACAGCAATTCTGGGCTGGGCCTCCGGTTAATAGGTTATTCCCAAAAATAATATAGAAGTGTATAATAAAGCCCAATAATATCCAAAACAGGATATAATATAGCATGGAACAATCAAAAATTGTAGATACGTTGGAGACGTATCAAGCATCCCCAAGCTTAATTCCTGCTCGTCCTCGAGTAGGTAAATGATAAAAAACAAAATTTTTGATGTGGAATGCTACTTGGCATAATTTCAATGTAATTCTCTTAATTGTGGTATGAATATTCAGATCCGAAAGATTCAAGACAAAAGTTCAATATTGACATAGAAATAATAATACTTCGAGCATACTAACTAAGCAATTATGTCTCTTCAAAATAACATGGCCAAAGAAAGTTATCCCTACAAAATCATATAGTCTGGCTATGCTCCATCTTCACCACACAAAGTATTTAAATCATGCACAACCCCGATAACAAGCCAAGCAATTGTTTCATACTTTTGGTGTTCTCAAACTTTTTCAATCTTCATGCAATATATGAGCGTGAGCCATGGACATAGCACTATATGTGGAATAGAATGGTGGTTGTGGAGAAGACAAAAAGGGAGAAGATAGTCTCACATCAACTAGGCGTATCAACGGGCTATGGAGATGCCCATTAATAGATATCAATGTGAGTGAGTAGGGATTGCCATGCAATGGATGCACTAGAGCTATAAATATATGAAAGCTCAACAAAAAGAACTAAGTGGGTGTGCATCCAACTTGCTTACTCACGAAGACCTAGGGCATTTTGAGGAAGCCCATCGTTGGAATATACAAGACAAGTTCTATAATGAAAAATTCCCACTAGTATATGAAAGTGATAACATAGGAGACTCGCTATCATGAAGATCAGGGTGCTACTTTGAAGCACAAGTGTGAAAAAAGGATAGTAGTATTGCCCCTTTTTATTTATTTATTCTTTTTTTGGCCTTCTTTTTTTGTATTTGGCCTTTCTATTTTTTTATTTTTTTATTGGGACAATACTCTATGAATGATGATCATCACACTTCTATTTATTTACAACTCAATGATTACAACTCGATACTAGAACAAAGTATGAATCTATATGAATGCCTCCGCGGTATACCGGGATAGCAATGATGCATGAGTAACTTATATGAAAGAATTATGAACGGTGGCTTTGACACAACTAAAATGTCAACTACATGATCATACAAAGCAATATGACAATGATGGAGCGTGTCATAGTAAACGGAACGGTGGAAAGTTGCATGGCAATATATCTCGGAATGGCTATGGAAATGCCATGATAGGTAGGTATGGTGGCTGTTTTGAGGAAGGTATATGGTGGGTGTATGATACCGGTGAAAGGTGTGCGGTATTAGAGAGGCTAGCAATGGTGGAACGGTGAGAGTGCGTATAATCCATGGACTCAACATTAGTCATAAAGAACTCACATACTTATTGCAAAAATCTATTAGTTATCGAAGCAAAGTACATGCGCGTAGTACTTTGCTTCGATAACTAATAGATTTTTGCAATAAGTATGTGAGTCCTTTATGACTAATGTTGAGTCCATGGATTATACGCACTCTCACCCTTCCATAATTGCTAGCCTCTTCGGTACCATGCATTGCCCGGATAGATTGGTAGGAAAAGACCATCGCTCGTCCCCGACCGCCACTCATAAGGAGGAAAATCAATAAACACATCATGCTCCGATTTCTTAACATAACGGTTCACCATACGTGCATTCTACGGGAATCACAAACTTCAACACAAGCATTTCTCAAATTCACAACTACTCAACTAGCACGACTCTAATATCACCATCTCCATATCTCAAAACAATTATCAAGTTTCAAACTTCTCATAGTATTCAACACACTCATAAGAATTTTATTAATCTTGAATGCCTAAAATAATTAAAGCAAATTACCATGCTGTTTTGTAGGACTCTCAAAATAATCTAAGTGAAGCATGAGAGAACAAAAGTTTCTACAAAACAGATCCACCATCATGCTCTAAAAGATATAACTGAAGCACTAGAGCAAAAACTACATAACTCAAAAGATATAAGTGAAGCACATAGAGTATTCTAACATTTTCCGAATCATGAGTGTCTCTCTCAAAAAGGTGTGTGCAGCAAGTATGATTGTGGAAAACTAACAAATAAAGACTCAAATAATACAAGACGCTCCAAGCAAAACACATATCATGTGGTAAATAAAAATATAGCTTCAAGTAAAGTTACCGATAGAAGTAGACGAAAGAGGGGATGCCTTCCGGGGCATCCCCAAGCTTTGGCTTTTATGTGTACTTAGATTATCTTGGGGTGCCATAGGCATACTCAAGCTTAGGATATTGCCACTCCTTGTTCCATAATCCATCAAATCTTTTACCCAAAACTTGAAAACTTCACAACACAAAACTTAAAGTAGAAAATCTCGTGAGCTCCATTAGCGAAAGAAAACAAAACACCACTTCAAGGTACTGTAATGAACTCATTATTTATTTATATTGGTGTTAAACATACTGTATTCCAACTTCTCTATGGTTTATAACCTATTTTACTAGCCATAGATTCACCAAAATGAGCAAACAACACACGGAAAACAGAATCTGTCAAAAACAGAACAGTCTGTAGTAATCTGCAGCTAACGCAAGTTCTGGAACCCCAAAAATTCTAAAATAAATTGATGCACGTGAGGAATTTATCTATTAATCATCTGCAAAAATAATTAACTAAATATCACTTTCCAAATAAAAATGGCAGCAGTTCTCGTGAGCGCTAAAGTTTCTGTTTTTTACAGCAAGATTAAAAAGACTTCCCCCAAGTCTTCCCAATGGTTCTAATTGGCACAAACACTAATTAAACACAAACAAAACAGAGGCTAGATAAATTATTTATTACTAAACAGGAGCAAAAAGCAAGGAATAAAAATAAAATTGGGTTGCCTCCCAACAAGCGCTATCGTTTAACGCCCCTAGCTAGGCATAAAAGCAATGATAGGTCTTGGTATTGCCATATTAACAAGATAGATCATTAAAACTCATTTCATATTCTCTACGTTCGGCAGCAAGTTTTCTTTGAGGCAAGCAAAAGTAATCAAAAGGGCTAAATTTAATGGGACAAAAGTCCCCAAGATCCACTTTGGGAGGTATAGGTTCCTCCTTTGGCCCTTCGTATTGCACAACCAATTCATCATTATAAGCATTCTTTTGACACAACTTTGTGAGCCTATACTCAAGAGAATATCCTAGTTCATTATTTTGAATAGCCAAATCATTATTAAGTTCAGGAATTCTATCAACTAGAACATTGGTAGGAACCCTTTTTCTAAGATTTTCATTGAAAGCAACATAGTCAAGAGATTGAAAACGCATTATTTCTTCTTGATCAAAGAGGATGATAGTTACCGTCCACCCTCCGAGGAGGAGACAAGCCTTGGCAATGAAGACTTCATCATGCGTGAGGACCCTCTCAAGTAGGAGCGCTTCAAGCTTCAGCTCATAGCCACTGCAAGGAGCTTAAAAAAGAAACAACAACAACTTCAAGCTGAAAAAGACCTGCTCGTCGACAGATCGAATGATGTCTTGACAGCCGAGGAGTACGGCCTCAACCGCCCAGCCAAGAGCTACCCGAAATGCAGACTGCTACCTCAATTCAATGAGGAGGCGCCGAAGCATATATCTCCCTCGCGTAATGCGAATCGACCACCACGTGGTCGGGACATGGCGACGAAACGGCCACCC
This sequence comes from Triticum aestivum, assembly GCF_018294505.1. NCBI lineage: Eukaryota > Viridiplantae > Streptophyta > Magnoliopsida > Poales > Poaceae > Triticum > Triticum aestivum. The sequence goes on along the minus strand of NC_057812.1, from coordinate 491,072,520 downwards.
CGCGGTCGAGATAAAGCGGCAACTCAGGCCGAATAGCAGACCGCCCCATCACCCCATCAAAATAGGGACGGAAGAGTCCGGAGTCATACGTAGGACCTCCGACAGACCCTGGACAGTAGAGCAGGATACACAAGATTGATCTACGGATCATGAGGACGTGCCTCGAGGCGCAACGACGTCTACTTATTCGGACATGACAAACCTAACCACGCTCGAGCCGAATGCCGCAGACGGGCTCCTTCAGAGCTCCACCACGATGCGGCCCGATATAGAGGCGTCACACACCCGCTCTGCTTCACAGATGAAGTACTTGATCATGAATTCCCCGAGGGGTTTAAGCCCGTCAATATCAAATCATACGACGGCACAACCGATCCTGCAGTATGGATCGAGGATTTCATTCTCCACATCCACATGGCCCGAGGAGACGACCTCCACGCCATCAAATACCTCGCATTAAAATTCAAAGGACCAGCTCGGCACTGGTTAAATAGCCTGCCTGAAAACTCAATTAGCAGCTGGGAGGACTTGGAAGAGGCTTTCCTCGACAACTTCCAAGGAACTTATGTCCGGCCGCCAGATACCGATGACCTAAGCCACATAATTCAACAACCCGGAGAATCGGCCAGAAAATTCTGGACTAGGTTCCTAACCAAAAAGAACTAGATCGTCGACTATCCGGACACCGAGGCCCTAGCAGCCTTCAAACACATCATCCGTGACTAATGGCTAGCATGCCATCTCGGACAAGAAAAGCCGAAGCCAATGGCAGCCCTTACGGCACTCATGACCCGCTTTTGCGCAGGCGAGGACAGCTGGCTGGCTCGTAGCAAAAACACAGCCAGTGAGGCAGGCCCTACAGAGGCCAAGAACAGCACCAGCAAGCTCCGGCGCAATAGACACAAACGCAAAAGCAATGGTGACAATACCGAGGACACCACAGTCAACGCCGGATTCAGTGGCTCCAAGTCCAGCCAACGGAAGAAACCCTACAAAAGAAACAACGAAGGACCTTCCAGCTTGGACCGCATACTCGACCGTCCATGCCAAATTCACGGCACCCCGGGTAAGCAAGCCAATCATACCAACAGGGATTGTTGGGTCTTCAAGCAGGCTGGCAAGTTAAATGCCGAAAACAAAGAAAAGGGATCACAAAGTGAGGACGAGGATGAAGAGCCCCGACAGCCGAACATCGGGGGACAGAAGAAATCCCCCCCCCCCAAGTGAAAACGGTGAACATGATATACGCCACGCACATCCCCAGAAAGGAGCGCAAACGAGCACTCAGGGACATCTACGCGGTAGAGCCAGTCGCCCCAAAGTTCAACCCATGGTCGTCATTTCCGATCACCTTCGATCGACGAGATCATCCGACCAGTATCCACCATGGCGGTTCGGGCGCACTGGTCCTTGACCCAATCATCGACGGATTCCACCTAACAAGAGTCCTGATGGATGGTGGAAGCAGCCTCAACCTGCTGTACCAGGATACAGTACGGAAGATGGGCATTAATCCCTCACGAATCAAACCCACAAAGACTACCTTTAAAGGAGTCATACCAGGTGTAGAGGCCCGCTGCACGGGCTCAATCACGCTGGAGGTGGTCTTCGGTTCTCCAGACAACTTCCGAAGCGAAGAGTTAATCTTCGATATCGTCCCCTTCCGCAGCGGCTACCACGCACTGCTCGCACGAACCACATTTACTAGATTCAACGTAGTGCCACACTATGCTTATCTCAAGCTCAAGACGCCCGGGCCACGTGGCGTCATAACAGTCAATGGCAATACGGAACGCTCCCTCCGAACAGAGGAGCGGGCCGCCGCCCTAGCAGCTGAAGCATAGAGCGGCATTCTCAAGCAGCATTATAATCCAGCTGCCGAGCCCCTGGACACCATCAAGAGGGTCCGGACTACACTGCAACAGGACAGCGTGGCTCATCAAGAGCTCAACTAGCAATTAGGCCTCTGTCCCAACCCTAATGAGGTAGTGGCGTTCGTACCACGCGTACACAATTACGCACTCAAAACTCCATGGACATCGATGGAGGCACGAGATAACCCGGGGTCTATAGTTCGGCCGGACCGATCCTGGACATACATACTTTTACTTCTTCTTCTTGTTTGAGGCACCTTTTTCCACGGGCCTGATGTTAAGTCCTTTAGAAGGACTGAAATACAACAGAGGCAAGCAACACAGGTGTGTAGGGTAACCTTTATATGTTCTTCTTGACGGTATTCTTACTTATTTCTCAGGACCCGCATGCTGCGCCCTATTGATGCCGGCATGTTAAATGGTCGGATACTTCTCGCACCATCAGTATAAGATACGCCTTGACGTACCCATCCAGTTATAATAAAAATGGTTCGTGGCCCAGTTCCTGTGGTTTTCGCTTCTTACTTTGTTTTTTTTTCGATCTGCTTATTTGCTGCATCGACACTCTTTTACGTTTAATATTCACCAGGGGCTACCGATCGCCCCACAATACGGCAGCACAGTTGATACGTCTCCAACGTATCTATAATTTTTGATTGCTCCATGGTACTTTATCTACTATTTTGGACTATATTGGGCTTTATTTTCCACTTTTATATTATTTTTGGGACTAACCTATTAACCGGAGGCCCAACCCAGAATTGTTGTTTTTTGCCTATTTCAGTATTTCGAGGAAACAGAATATCAAACGGAGTCCAAACGGAATGAAACCTTCGGGAACGTGATCTTCTCACCGAACGTGATCCAGGAGACTTGGACCCTACTCCAAGAAGTTTCCGGGGAGGTCACGAGGGTGGAGGGCGCCCCCCTGGGCGCGCCCCCCTGCCTCGTGGGCCCCTCGTGCCCCCCCTGACGTACTTCTTCCGCCTATATATCTCCATATACCCTAAAAACATCCGGGAGCAACATAGATCGGGAGTTCCGCCGCCAGAAGCCTCCGTAGCCACCGAAACTCAATCTAGACCCGTTCCGGCACCCTGCCGGAGGGGGCAATCCTTCTCCGGTGGCCATCTTCATCATCCCGGTGCTCTCCATGACGAGGAGGGAGTAGTTCTCCCTCGGGGCTGAGGGTATGTACCAGTAGCTATGTGTTTGATCTCTCTCTCTCTCTCTCGTGTTCTTGAGATGATACGATCTTGATGTATCGCGAGCTTTGCTATTATATTTGGATCCTATGATGTTTCTTCCCCCCTCTTCTCTCTTGTAATGAATCGAGTTTCCCCTTTGAAGTAATCTTATCGGATTGAGTCTTTAAAGACTTGAGAACACTTGATGTATGTCTTGCCGTGGATATCTGTGGTGACAATGGGATACCACGTGCCACTTGATGTACGTTTTGGTGACCAACTTGCGGGTTTCGTGACATTGGGAACCTATGCATAGGGGTTGGCACACGTTTTCGTCGTGATTCTCCGGTAGAAACTTTGGGGCACTCTTTGAGGTTCTTTGTGTTGGTTGAATAGATGAATTGAGATTGTGTGATGCATATCGTATAATCATGCCCACGGATACTTGAGGTGACATTGAAGTATCTAGGTGACATTAGGGTTTTGGTTGATTTGTATCTTAAGGTGTTATTCTAGTACAAACTCTAGGGCTGTTTGTGACACTTATAGGAATAGCCCAACGGATTGATTGGAAAGAATAACTTTGAGGTGGTTTCGTACCCTACCATAATCTCTTCGTTCGTTCTCCGCTATTAGTGACTTTGGAGTGACTCTTTGTTGCATGTTGAGGGATAATTTTATGATCCAATTATGTTAGTATTGTTGAGAGGACTTACACTAGTGAAAGTATGAACCCTAGGCCTTATTTCCTATCATTGCAATACCGTTTACGCTCACTTTTATCATTAGTTACCTTGCTGTTTTTATATTTTCAGATTACAAATACCTTTATCTACCATCCATATTGCACTTGTATCACCATCTCTTCGCCGAACTAGTGCACCTATACAATTTACCATTGTATTGGGTGTGTTGGGGACACAAGAGACTCTTTGTTATTTGGTTGCAGGGTTGCTTGAGAGATACCATCTTCATCCTACGCCTCCTAAGGATTGATAAACCTTAGGTCATTCACTTGAGGGAAATTTTCTACTGTCCTACAAACCTCTGCACTTGGAGGCCCAACAACGTCTACAAGAAGAAGGTTGTGTAGTAGACATTAAGCTCTTTTCTGGCGCCGTTGCCGGGGAGGTGAGTGCTTGAAGGTATATCTTTAGATCTTTCAATCGAGTCTTTTAGTTTCTTGTTTTTTCACTAGTTTAGTTTATAAAAGAAAACTATAAAAAATGGAATTGAGTTTGTCTCATACGCTTCACCTTTTTAATATCTTTCGTGAGTATGATGGAAAGGATAATTGTGCTCAAGTGCTAGAAGAAGAAATCTATAAAATGTTTGGCACTAAATATTTGAATGATGAGCATGATTGCAATGTTGTTAGTATGAATTCCTTTAATATCCACGATGCTAATGATATGCAAAGCCACAAGCTTGGGGAAGCTATGTTTGATAAAGATGATATTTTTTGTCCCCCAAGTTTTGATGAGAAAATTTATTATGATGAAAGCATGCCTCCTATCTATGATGATTATTGTGATGACACGTATGCTTTAAAGAATAATGATAACCATGAAACTTGTCATCTTGACCTTAATTTTCAATCACATGATAGTTATTTTGTTGAGTTTGCTCCCACTATTATTCATGAGGAGAATTTTGCTTGTGTGGAGAGTAGTAAATTTTCTATGCTTGTAGATCATGAAAAGAATGCTTTAGGTGCTGGTTATATTGTTGAATTCATTCATGATGCTGCTGAAAATTATTATGAGGGAGGAATATATGCTTGTAGGAGTTGCAATAATATCAAGTTTCCTCTCTATGTGCTTAAAGTTTTGAAGTTATGCTTGTTTCACCTTCCTATGCAAGTTGATTATTGCTCCCATAAGTTGTTTGTTCACAAAATCCCTATGCATAGGAAGTATGTTAGACTTTGTGCTAGTCATATTCTTTATTATGCTCTCTTTATGTTTCAATTCTTATCTTTTATGTGAGCATCATTGAAATCATCATGCCTAGCTAGGGGCGTTAAATGATAGCGCTTGTTGGGAGGCAACCCAATTTTATTTTTGTTCCTCGCTTTTTGCTCCTGTTTAGTAATAAATAATTCATCTAGCCTCTGTTTAGATGTGGTTTTATGCTTTTAATTAGTGTTTGTGCCAAGTAGAACCTTTGGGAAGATTTGGGGAAAGTCTTGTTGATCATGCTGTCAAAAACAGAAACTTTAGCGCTCATGAGAACTGCTGCCATTTTTATTTGGAGAGTTATATTTAGTTAATTCTTTTTGGAGATGATTAATAGATAAATTCCTCAGGTCGAGAAATTTATTTGAGAATTTTATGAGTTCCAGAAGTATACGTTTGATCCAGATTACTACAGACTGTTCTGTTTATGACAGATTCTGTTTTTCATGTGTTGTTTACTTATTTTGATGAATCTATGGCTAGTAAAATAGTTTATAAACCATAGATAAGTTGGAATACAGTAGGTTTAACACCAATATAAATAAAGAATGAGTTAATTACAGTACCTTGAAGTGGTGATTTATTTTCTTATACTAACGGAGCTCACGAGTTTTCTACTTTAAGTTTTGTGTTGTGAAGTTTTCAAGTTTTGGGTAAAGATTCGATGGACTATGGAATAAGGAGTGGCAAGAGCCTAAGCTTGGGGATTCCCAAGGCACCCCAAGGTAATATTCAAGGACAACCAAGAGCCTAAGCTTGGGGATGCCCCGGAAGGCATCCCCTCTTTCGTCTTCGTTCATCGGTAACTTTACTTGGAGCTATATTTTTATTCACCACATGATATGTGTTTTGCTTGGAGCATCTTGTATTATTTGTGTCTTTGCTTGTTAGTCTACCACAATCATCCTTGATGTACACACCTTTTGAGAGAGCCATGTATGAATTGAAATTTGTTAGAATACTCTATGTGCTTCACTTATATCTTTTGAGCTTGATAGTTTACTCTATGTGCTTCACTTATATCTTTTTGAGCGTGATAATTTTTGCTCTAGTGCTTCACTTAGATCTTTTAGAGCACGGTGGTGGATTGTTTTAAAGAAACTTGAGCTCTCATGCTTCACTTAGATTATTTTGAGAGTCGTTAATAGCATGGTAATTTGCTTAATGTTAATATACTTGGTATTCAAGATATGTGAAACTTTCTTTTTAGTGGGTTGAATACTAAGATAAGTTTGATGCTTGATAATTGTTTTGAGATATGGAGGTGATAATATCATAGTCGTGCTAGTTGAGTAGTTGTGAATTTGAGAAATACTTGTGTTGAAGTTAGCAAGTCCCGTAGCATGCACGTATGGTTAAAGTTGTGTAACAAATTTGAAACATGAAGTGTACCTGGCTTGTGCATCCTTATGAGTGGCGGTCGGGGACGAGCGATGATCTTTTCCTACCAATCTATCCCCCTAGGAGCATGCGCATAGTACTTGATTTTTGATGACTTCTAAATTTTTGCAATAAGTATATGGGTTCTTTTGACTAATGTTGACTCCATGGATTATACGCACTTTTACCTTTCCGCCATTTGCTAGCCTCTTCGGTACCGTGCATTGCCCTTTCTCACATTGAGAGTTGGTGCAAACTTCGCCGGTGCATCCAAACCCCGTGATATGATACGCTCTTTCACACATAAACCTCCCTATATCTTCCTCAAAACAGCCACCATACCTACCTATCATGGCATTTCCATAGCTATTCCGAGATATATTGCCATGCAATTTCCACCATCATCATCATCATCATGACATGCTTTACTTTTGTCATATTGCCATTGCATGATCTTGTAGTTGACATCGTATTTGTGGCAAAGCCACCATGCATTATTTTTCATACATGTCACTCTTGATTCATTGCACCATCCCGGTACACCGCCGGAGGCATTCATATAGAGTCATATCTTGTTCTAGTATCGAGTTGTAATCATTATGTTGTAATCAATAGAAGTGTGATGATCATCATTATTAGAGCATTGCCCAATCGAAAAAAGAGAGAAAGGCCAAAAAGAAAAAAAGAAAGGCCCAAAAAAAGAGAAAATAAAAGGGCAATGCTACTATCTCTTTTTCCACACTTGTGCTTCAAAGTAGCACCATGATTTTCATATAGTGAGTCTCATAAGTTGTCTTGTTCATACTAGTGGGAATTTTTCATTATAGAACTTGGCTTGTATATTCCAACGATGGGCTTCCTCAAAATGCCCTAGGTCTTCATGAGCAAGCAAGTTGGATGCACACCCACTAGTTTTCTTTTGTTGAGCATTCTTAGCTCTAGTGCATCCGTTGCATGGCAATCCCTACTCCTTGATTAACATCAATTGATGGGCATCTCCATAGCTCATTGATTAGCCTCGTTGATGTGAGACTTTCTCCTTTTTTGTCTTCTCCACACAATCCCCATCATCATATTCTATACCACCCATAGTGCTATGTCCATGGCTCGCGCTCATGTATTGCGTGAAGGTTGAAAAAGTTTGAGATTATTTGAGTATGAAACAATTGCTTGGCTTTTCATCGGGGGTATAGAAGTTGGGAACATCTTTGTGTGACGAAAATGAAGCATAGCCTAACTATATGATTTTGTAGGGATGAACTTCCTTTGGCCATGTTATTTTGAGATGACATAATTGTTTAATTAGTATGCTTGAAGTATTATCATTTTTATGTCAATATGAACTTTTGTCTTGAACCTTTCGGATCTGAATATTCATACCATGATTAAGAAGATTTACATTGAAATTATGCCAAAGTATCACTTCGCATCAAAAATTCTCTTTTTATCATTTACCTACTCGAGGACGAGCAGGAATTAAGCTTGGGGATGCCTGATACGTCTCCAACGTATCTATAATTTTTGATTGCTCCATCCTACTTTATCTACTGTTTTGGACTATATTGGGCTTTATTTTCCACTTTTATATTATTTTTGGGACTAACCTATTAACCGGAGGCCCAGCCCAGAATTGCTGTTTTTTGCCTATTTCAGTATTTCGAGGAAACAGAATATCAAACGGAGTCCAAACGGAATGAAACCTTCGGGAACGTGATCTTCTCATCGAACGTGATCCAGGAGACTTGGACCCTACTCCAAGAAGTTTCTGGGGAGGTCACGAGGGTGGAGGGCGCCCCCCTGGGCGCGCCCCCCTGCCTCGTGGGTCCCTCGTGGCCCCCCTGACGTACTTCTTCCGTCTATATATCTCCATATACCCTAAAAACATCCGGGAGCAACATACATCGGGAGTTCCGCCGCCAGAAGCCTCCGTAGCCATCGAAACTCAATCTAGACCCGTTCCGGCACCCTGCCGGAGGGGGCAATCCTTCTCCGGTGGCCATCTTCATCATCCCGGTGCTCTCCATGACGAGGAGGGAGTAGTTCTCCCTCGGGCTGAGGGTATGTACCAGTAGCTATGTGTTTGATCTCTCTCTCTCTCTCGTGTTCTTGAGATGATACGATCTTGATGTATCGCGAGCTTTGCTATTATATTTGGATCCTATGATGTTTCTTCCCCCCTCTTCTCTCTTGTAATGAATCGAGTTTCCCCTTTGAATTAATCTTATCGGATTGAGTCTTTAAAGACTTGAGAACACTTGATGTATGTCTTGCCGTGGATATCTGTGGTGACAATGGGATACCACGTGCCACTTGATGTATGTTTTGGTGACCAACTTGCGGGTTTCGTGACATTGGGAACCTATGCATAGGGGTTGTCACATGTTTTCGTCGTGATTCTCCGGTAGAAACTTTGGGGCACTCTTTGAGGTTCTTTGTGTTGGTTGAATAAATGAATTGAGATTGTGTGATGCATATCGTATAATCATGCCCACGGATACTTGAGGTGACATTGAAGTATCTAGGTGACATTAGGGTTTTGGTTGATTTGTATCTTAAGGTGTTATTATAGTACGAACTCTAGGGCTGTTTGTGACACTTATAGGAATAGCCCAACGGATTGATTGGAAAGAATAACTTTGAGGTGGTTTCGTACCCTACCATAATCTCTTCGTTTGTTCTCCGCTATTAGTGACTTTGGAGTGACTCTTTGTTGCATGTTGAGGGATAATTTTATGATCCAATTATGTTAGTATTGTTGAGAGAACTTACACTAGTGAAAGTATGAACCCTAGGCCTTATTTCCTATCATTGCAATACCGTTTACGCTCACTTTTATCATTAGTTACCTTGCTGTTTTTATATTTTCAGATTACAAATACCTTTATCTACCATCCATATTGCACTTGTATCACCATCTCTTCGCCGAACTAGTGCACCTATACAATTTACCATTGTATTGGGTGTGTTGGGGACACAAGAGACTCTTTGTTATTTGGTTGCAGGGTTGCTTGAGAGAGACCATCTTCATCCTACGCCTCCTACGGATTGATAAACCTTAGGTCATCCACTTGAGGGAAATTTGCTACTGTCCTACAAACCTCTGCACTTGGAGGCCCAACAACGTCTACAAGAAGAAGGTTGTGTAGTAGACATCAATAGTCCGAACACTTCTTTTATATAAGTTCGACACCCCGAATTTAGCATTATATGCATTAGCTCCGAATCATGTCTTTGGTCAATAGTTGGGTTGCCCGGCTCCTGTGCTTGCTACCCTACGTTCTGCTCCATCGGCTAGGGTAGTAAAGGGAGAACTACTGCGATTGTGCCCTGGCTTTGACCAGACGAGCACCTCAGTAGAGAAAGCTGAAAACTGACTGTCATGATGCGCAAGAGTCGGTCAACTACTCGAGGGTTACAAATCGTTGGAGATTTTTTCCGCGTTACGCGAGAGATCAACACTTCCCGATCAGATGCTGACAGTACTCTGGCTTAAACCAGGGGCTGCGCCCACACTTTATTATAAAACTCCTAGGGCTAAGTGAGGGTGTTAAAGCCATAAAGTCTGATTGCCTTGTTCTATGCGCTAAACAACTCCTTCAAAGGACCATGTAATTGGATCAAGATTGTTTAGATTCCATCCCGAACACCTCCGTACTATCTATGTGAGGGCAGAAGCCAACGACTGGACAACCCTCAGATTACACACAACATGGCCGCACAGGTGGAAACAATTCAAAGCATAATAAAATTACTTCACAAAAATTGGCTTTGTTCACATGATACAAAGGCGACATGAATACATTTATTCAAATACAATGTCCCGCGAGCATTGCGCCGCCACAAGTCGAGACCCTTCTACAACATCCTCGAAATATCGCTCGGGTGTGTGATGCTCCTTGCCCTCCAGCGGCACGCTGACAACTTCAACAGCGTTCATCTTAGCCCACCACATCTTGCAGCGAGCGAAAGCCATACGGGCACCTTCAATACAGATGGAGCGCTTGACAACGTCCAGCCGAGGACAGGCGTTCACCATCCGCCTCACGAGTCCGAAGTAGCTACTAGGCATAGCTTCGGCTGGCCACAACCGGATTATCAAATCCTTAATGGCTAGTTCAGCCACCCTATGCAGCTCCACCAGCTGTTTCAGCTGATCGGTGAATACGGGATGTTCTGGCCCCGCATACTGCGACCAGAAGAGCCTCTCCGAAGAACCCCCTCCTTCGGCTCGATAGAACTCCATGGCGTCTGATACACTGCGTGGCAAATCTGCAAAAGCACCTGGGGAACTCCGAACCCGGGTTAGTAAAAGGTACTGCTTCTCCGCATACTTGCTTTGCATCTTAAATGCCTTACCCGTCGTGATCTTCTTGGCCTCCTGGATCTCCTGGAGGGCGGCCTGGGCCTCATTCCGTGCGGTCTCCGCGCTCTGACGAGCCTTGGCGAGTTTGGTCCCTCGAACCGACGCGTCATGCTCCAAGGCCTTGCATTTTTTCACCGCTTCCTGGAGCTCCTGGTGGACTTCTTTGACCCGGGCATTTGGCTTCTTACGGGCGGCCTGCTGCTGGACAGCCTACTCCTCGGCCTCGCCCAGGGCCTTCCTCGAGGCCTCGACCTCGGTTGCGGCTTCTGCACATATCACAATACCGCTGTCAATATACAACACTTATCCTTTCCCGAACATATAGCAAGTCGTTCCTCACCTTGCTTCTCCTGGAGCCGAGCCATAACCTCGCCGAGCTCGTTCTCGGTCCGCTCCAGCCTCCGCTTCAACACAGAGACCTCGGCAGCATGCGAGGTCGCGACCAACAAGGACGCTTGCTTATCAATACATATTCAGTTAGCCTCTTATAATTAAGGATTGATCCCCTGTCCGGTCCTCCTCGCCGAACACCGGACAACGTCCCAGGGGCTATGGACTATATGGGGTTCTTCTCTTTCTTACCTCGAAACCTGTTAACAGGCTGCTGCAGGCTTCATTCAGTCCGCTCTTGGTGGACTGAACCTTCTCAATCACCGCACCCATAAGGATATGGTGCTCGTCAATGACGGAGGCGCTTCGTAGCGCCCCCATCAGGTCATCCAGCGCTCCTAGATGGACAGGAGCCACCGGTGGAGGCGACGCACCCCCTCCTTCAAAGGGGGCTGCTCACCTGACTCCGGAGCCATATTGGTCTCCAGAATCGTATTCGGCTGAGGGCAGAACTGGATACGACCCTCTTTGGTAGTCTCCATGGGGATTGACTCCCCTGTGTGTCCGGCAGTGGAGGTCCTGCCTTGTGGCGCCTCCCGGACAACATCCGGGGCTCCTCCCCTTGGAGCGGTCCTCCGGGATAACACTTTGGTGTCGTCCCTGGCCCCGGGGGAGTAAGTAGGCGGTGGAGACATGCTCGCCATCTTCGACGGAGCCAACGAACCTCTAGATGAGGATCGCTGGATAAGGTCACGGGCCAGACTGCAATAGTGTGGATTAACCATGTTAGAATAATAAAAAGAAAGGGTTGATATGTGCATGAATAAGCCATGTCACTTACGATGCGGCCTGGGGCCTAGTACGAGGGTGATGTTCCGTACTACTGTCAGCGTCACACGCGGTGTTGACCGCTGGGGCGCCCTTCCCCTTTTTGGGCGCTTTCACCTCCAGATGTGTCGAGGCCACCCTCTTCTTCTTCCTCTCCTTGGGAGGAGGGTTGTTTCCCTCCTCTTCATCCCCCTCTTCCTCGTCATTTTCCTCAGGGACAGAGGAATGGGCCTCGTCGTCTTCGGATGTCACGTCTGAAGTGCCCTTGCGATGGGGCCTCTCTTGGCCCCCTTGGCCTTTTTCTTGGCCTTCTTCTCCGGCGCCGTATATGGCGCCGGCACCAGCATCCTCGCCAGGCGCGGGATGACTGGTTCTTCGGGCAACGGAGCCGGACACTGGATCCGCTTCGCCCTCTCCACCCAGTCCCGAGGAAGCAATACTAAAATCTCAGACATCATCCTTGAAACATTTAAGTTGGGATTACGTCAAAAGTAACATACCTCGCTGGCGGGGCGGTTACAATTGTGACCACGGTCTGAGTCCGTGGCCGGTGGCTTCTCGTTGCCCTTAAAGAGCAACTTCCAGGCCCCTTCGTGAGAAGTATCGAAGAGCCTTTTTAGGGTCTGGTGCTTCTTCTCATGTGATGATCGGACATGGTTTAGTTGATATGGATCACGTGATCACTAGAGGATTAGAGGGATGTATATCTAAGTGGGATTTCTTAAATAATATGATTAAATTGAACTTAAATTTATCATGAACTTAGTACCTGATAGCATCTTGCTTGTCTATGTTGATTGTAGATAGATGGCCCGTGCTGTTGTTCCGTTGAATTTTAATGCGTTCCTTGAGAAAGCAAAGTTGAAAGATGATGGTAGCAATTACACGGACTGGGTCCATAACTTGAGGATTATCCTCATTACTGCACAGAAGAATTACGTCCTGGAAGCACCGCTAAGTGCCAAGCCTGCTGCAGGAGCAACACCAGATGTTATGCACGTTTGGCAGAGCAAAGCTGATGACTACTCGATAGTTTAGTGTGCCATGCTTTACAGCTTAGAATCGGGTCTTCAATGATGTTTTGAACGTCATGGAGCATATGAGATGTTCTAGGAGTTGAAGTTAATATTTCAAGCAAATGCCCGGATTGAGAGATATGAAGTCTCCAATAAGTTCTATAGCTGCAAGATGGAGGAGAACAGTTCTGTCAGTGAACATATACTCAAAATGTCTGGGTATCATAATCACTTGACTCAACTGGGAGTTAATCTTCCTGTTGATAGTGTCATTGACAGAGTTCTTGAATCACTGCCACCAAGCTACAAAAGCTTCATGATGAACTATAATATGCAAGGGATGAATAAGACTATTCCCGAGCTCTTCGCGATGCTAAAGGCCGCGGAGGTAGAAATCAAGAAGGAGCATCAAGTGTTGATGGTCAATAAGACCACCAGTTTCAAGAAAAAAGGCAAAGGGAAGAAGAAGGGGAAGTTCAAGAAGAACAGCAAACAAGTTGCTGCTTAGGAGAAGAAACCCAAGTCTGGACCTAAGCCTGAGACTGAGTGCTTCTACTGCAAGCAGACTGGTCACTGGAAGCGGAACTGCCCCAAGTATTTGGCGGATAAGAAGGATGGCAAAGTGAACAAAGGTATATGTGATATACATGTTATTGATTTGTACCTTACTAATGCTCGTAGTAGCACCTGGGTATTTGATACTGGTTCTGTTGCTAACATTTGCAACTCGAAACAGGGGCTACGGATTAAGCGAAAATTGGCTAAGGACGAGGTGATGATGCGCATGGGAAATGGTTCCAAAGTCGATGTGATCGCGGTCGGCAGGCCACCTCTACATCTACCTTCGGGATTAGTATTAGACCTAAATAATTGTTATTTGGTGCCATCATTGAGCATGGACATTATATCTGGATCTTGTTTGATGCGAGACGGTTATTCATTTAAATCAGAGAATAATGGTCGTTCTATTTATATGAGTAATATCTTTTATGGTCATGCACCCTTGTAGAGTGGTCTATTTTTGCTAAATCTCGATAGTGGTGATACACACATTCATAATATTGAAGCCAAAAGATGGAGAGTTGATAATGATAGTGCAACTTATTTGTGGCACTGTCGTTTAGGTCATATCGGAGTAAAGCGCATGAAGAAACTCCATACTGATGGACTTTTGGAACCACTTGATTATGAATCACTTGGTACTTGCGAACCGTGCCTCATGGGCAAGATGACTAAAACGTCGTTCTCCGGAAATATGGAGAGAGCAACAGATTTGTTGGAGATCATACATACAGATGTATGTGGTCCAATGAATGTTGAGGCTCGTGGCGGATATCGTTATTTTCTCACCTTCACAGATGATTTAAGCAGATATGGGTATATCTACTTAATGAAACATAAGTCTGAAACATTTGAAAAGTTCAAAGAATTTCAGAGTAAAGTTGAAAATCATCGTAACAAGAAAATAAAGTATCTACGATCTGATCGTGGAGGAGAATATTTGGGTTATGAGTTTGGTCTTCATTTGAAACAATGCAGAATAGTTTCGCAACTCACGCCACCCGAAACACCACAGCGTAATGGTGTGTCCGAACGTCGTAATCATACTTTACTGGATATGGTGTGATCTATGATGTCTCTTACTGATTTACCGCTATCATTTTGGGGATATGCTTTAGAGATGGCCGCATTCACCTTAAATAGGGCACCATCGAAATCCGTTGAGACGACGCCTTATGAACTATGGTTTGGTAAGAAACCAAAGTTGTCGTTTCTGAAAGTTTGGGGCTGCGATGCTTATGTGAAAAAGCTTCAACCTGATAAGCTCCAACCCAAATCAGAGAAATGTGTCTTCATAGGATACCCAAAGGAGACTGTTGGGTACACCTTCTATCACAGATCCGAAGGCAAGACTTTTGTTGCTAAATTCGGAGTTTTTCTAGAGAAGGAGTTTCTCTCGAAAGAAGTGAGTGGGAGGAAAGTAGAACTTGATGAGGTAACTGTACATGCTCCCTTATTGGAAATTAGTTCATCACAGAAAATAGTTTCTGTGACACCTACACCAATTAGTGAGGAAGTTAATGATGATGATCATGAAACTTTAGATCAAGTTGTTACCGAACCTCGTAGGTCAACCAGAGTAAGATCCGCACCAGAGTGGTATGGTAATCCTGTTCTGGAAGTTATGTTACTAGACCATGACGAACCTACGAACTATGAAGAAGCGATGGTGAGCCCAGATTCCGCAAAATGGCTTGAGGCCATGAAATCTGAGATGGGATCCATGTATGAGAACAAAGTGTGGACTTTGGTTGACTTGCCCGTTGATCAGCAAGCAATTGAGAATAAATGGATCTTCAAGAAGAAGACTGACGCTGACGGTAATGTTACTGTCTATAAAGCTCGACTTGTTGCAAAAGGTTTTCGACAAGTTCAAGGGATTGACTACGATGAGACCTTCTCACCCGTAGCGATGCTTAAGTCTGTCCGAATCATGTTAGCAATTGCCGCATTTTATGATTATGAAATTTGGCAAATGGATGTCAAAACTGCATTCCTGAATGGATTTCTGGAAGAAGAGTTGTATATGATGCAACCAGAAGGTTTTGTCGATCCAAAGGGAGCTAACAAAGTGTGCAAGCTCCAGCGATCCATTTATGGACTGGTGCAAGCCTCCTGGAGTTGGAATAAATGCTTTGATAGTGTGATCAAAGCATTTGGTTTTATACAGACTTTTGGAGAGGCCTGCATTTACAAGAAAGTGAGTGGGAGCTCTGTAGCATTTCTGATATTATATGTGGATGACATATTGCTGATTGGAAATGATATAGAATTTCTGGATAGCATAAAGGGATACTTGAATAAAAGTTTTTCTATGAAAGACCTCGGTGAAGCTGCTTACATATTGGGCATCAATATCTATAGAGATAGATTAAGACGCTTAATTGGACTTTCACAAAGCACATACATTGACAAAGTTTTGAAAAAGTTCAAAATGGATCAAACAAAGAAATGGTTCTTGCCTGTGTTACAAGGTGTGAAGTTGAGTAATACTCAATGCCCGACCACTGCAGAAGATAGAGAGAAGATGAAAGATGTTCCCTATGCTTCAGCCATAGGCTCTATCATGTATGCAATGCTGTATACCAGACCTAATGTGTGCCTTGCTATAAGTCTAGCAGGGAGGTACCAAAGTAATCCAGGAGTGGATCACTAGACAACGGTCAAGAACATCCTGAAATACCTGAAAAGGACTAAGGATATGTTTCTCGTTTATGGAGGTGACAAAGAGCTCATCGTAAATGGTTATGTTGACGCAAGCTTTGACGCTGATCCGGACGATTCTAAATCGCAAACCGGATACGTGTTTATATTAAACGGTGGAGCTGTCAGTTGGTGCAGTTCTAAACAAAGCGTCGTGGCGGGATATACATGTGAAGCGGAGTACATAGCTGCTTCGAAAGCAGCAAATGAAGGAGTCTGGATGAAGGAGTTCATATCCGATCTAGGTTTCATACCTAGTGCATCGGGTCCAATGAAAATCTTTTGCGACAATACTGGTGCAATTACCTTGGCGAAGGAATCCAGATTTCACAAGAGAACCAAGCACATCAAGAGACGCTTCAATTCCATCCGGTATTTAGTCCAGGTGGGAGACATAGAAATTTGCAAGATACATACAGATCTAAATGTTGCAGACCCGTTGACTAAGCCTCTTCCACGAGCAAAACATGATCAGCACCAAGGCTCCATGGGTGTTAGATTCATTACTGTGTAATCTAGATTATTGACTCTAGTGCAAGTGGGAGACTGAAGGAAATATGCCCTAGAGGCAATAATAAAGTTATTATTTATTTCCTTATTTCATGATAAATGTTTATTATTCATGCTAGAATTGTATTAACCGGAAACATAATACATGTGTGAATACATAGACAAACAGAGTGTCACTAGTATGCTTCTACTTGACTAGCTCGTTGATCAAAGATGGTTAAGTTTCCTAACCATAGACATGAGTTGTCATTTGATTAATGGGATCACATCATTAGGAGAATGATGTGATTGACTTGACCCATTCCGTTAGCTTAGCACTTGATCGTTTAGTTTGTTGCTATTGCTTTCTTCATGACTTATACATGTTCCTATGACTATGAGATTATGCAACTCCAGTTTACCGGAGGAACACTTTGTGTGCCACCAAACGTCACAACGTAACTGGGTGATTATAAAGGTGCTCTACAGGTGTCTTGATGTCTACTACACAACCTTCTTCTTGTAGACGTTGTTGGGCCTCCAAGTGCAGAGGTTTGTAGGACAGTAGCAAATTTCCCTCAAGTGGATGACCTAAGGTTTATCAATCCGTAGGAGGCGTAGGATGAAGATGGTCTCTCTCAAGCAACCCTGCAACCAAATAACAAAGAGTCTCTTGTGTCCCCAACACACCCAATACAATGGTAAATTGTATAGGTGCACTAGTTCAGCGAAGAGATGGTGATACAAGTGGTATATGGATAGTAGATAAAGGTATTTGTAATCTGAAATTATAAAAACAGCAAGGTAACTAATGGTAAAAGTGAGCGTAAACGCTATTGCAATGCTAGTAAACAAGGCCTAGGGTTCATACTTTCACTAGTGCAAGTCCTTTCAACAATACTAACATAATTGGATCACATAACTATCCCTCAACATGCACCAAAGAGTCACTCCAAAGTCACTAATAGCAGAGAACGAACGAAGATATTATGGTAGGGTACGAAACCACCTCAAAGTTATTCTTTCCAATCAATCCGTTGGGCTATTCCTATAAGTGTCACAAATAGCCCTAGAGTTCGTACTAGAATAACACCTTAAGACACAAATCAACCAAAACCCTAATGTCACCTAGATACTCCAATGTCACCTCAAGTATCCGTGGGTATGATTATACGATATGCGTCACACAATCTCAGATTCATCTATTCAACCAACACAAAGGACCTCAAAGAGAGCCCCAAAGTTTCTACCGGAGAATCACAACGAAAACATGTGCCAACCCCTATGCACAGGTTCATGGGCGGAACCCGCAAGTTGATCACCAAAACATACATCAAGTGAATCACGTGACATCCCATTGTCACCACAGATATCCATGGCAAGACATACATCAAGTGTTCTCAAATCTTTAAAGACTCAATCCGATAAGATAACTTCAAAGGGAAAACTCAATTCATTACAAGAGAGTAGAGGGGGAGGAGAAACATAAGATCCAACTATAATAGCTAAGCTCGTGATACATCAAGATCGTGCCAAATTAAGAACATGAGAGAGAGAGAGAGATCAAACACATAGCTACTGGTACATACCCTCAGCCCCAAGGGAGAACTACTCCCTCCTCGTCATGGAGAGCGCCGGGATGACGATGATGGACACTGAGGGATCCCCCCTTTGGCAGGGTGCCGGAATAGGGTCCTGATTGACTTTTGGTGGCCACGGAGGCTTCTAGCGGCGGAACTCTCGATCTAATCTGCGTTCTGGAAGTTTTAGGGTATATGGAGTTATATAGGCAGAAGAAGCACGTCAGGGGAGCCACGAGGGCCCCACGAGGCAGGGGGCGCCCCCCAGGGGGGTGGGCGCACCCCCTACCCTCGTGATCTCCTCCTTCCTTCCTTGACGTGGGGTCCAAGTCCATTGGGTGGCTTTCGTTCCAAAAATAACTTCTCTAGTTGATTTCGTTTCGTTTCGACTCCGTTTGATATTCCTTTTCTTCAAAACACTGAAATAGGCATAAAACAACAAATCTGGGCTGGGCCTCCGGTTAATAGGTTAGTCCCGAAAGTAATATAAAAGTGGATAATAAAGCCCAATATTGCCCAAAATAGTAGATAATATAGCATGGAGCAATCAAAAATTATAGATACGTTGGAGACGTATCAAGCATCCCCAAGCTTAATTCCTGCTCGTCCTCGAGTAGGTAAATGATAAAAAGAGAATTTTTGATGCGGTGTGCTACTTGGCATAATTTGAATGTAATTCTTCTTAATTGTGGCATGAATATTCAGATCCATAAGATTCAAGACAAAAGTTCATATTGACATAAAAATAATAATACTTCAAGCATACTAACTAAGCAATCATGTCTTCTCAAAATAACATGGCCAAAGAAAGCTATCCCTATAGAATCATATAGTCTGGCTATGCTCCATCTTCACCACACAAAATATTTAAATCATGCACAACCCCGATTACAAGCCAAGCAATTGTTTCATACTTTTGATGTTCTCAAACTTTTTCAATCTTCACGCAATACATGAGCGTGAGCCATGGATATAGCACTATAGGTGGAATAGAGTGGTGGTTGTGGAGAAGACAAAAAATGAGAAGATAGTCTCACATCAACTAGGCGTATCAACGGGCTATGGAGATGCCCATTAATAGATATCAATGTGAGTGAGTAGGGATTGACATGCAACTGATGGACTAGAGCTATAAATGTATGAAAGCTCAACAAAAGAAACTAGCGGGTGTGCATCCAACTCGCTTGCTCACGAAGACCTAGGGCATTTTGAGGAAGCCCATCATTGGAATACACAAGCCAAGTTCTATAATGAAAGATTCCCACTAGTATATGAAAGTGACAACATGAGAGACTCTCTACTATGAAGATCATGGTGCTACTTTGAAGCACAAGTGTGGTAAAAGGATAGTAGCATTGTCCCTTTTATTTTTTTATTTTTTATTTGGCCTTTCTTTTAATTAGCCTTTTTTTTATTATTTGGCCTTTTTTTAGGACAATGCTCTATTGAATGATGATCATCACACTTCTATTTACTTACAACTTGATGATACAACTCGATACTAGAACAAGGATGACTCTATATGAATGCCTCCGACGGTGTACCGGGATATGCAATGAATCAAGAGTGACAAGTATGAAAGAATTATGAACGGTGGCTTTGCCACAAATACAATGTCAACTACATGATCATGCTAAGCAATATGACAATGGTGGAGTGTGTCATAATAACCAGAACGGTGGAAAGTTGCATGGCAATATATCTCGGAATGGCTATGGAAATGCCATGATAGGTAGGTATGGTGGCTGTTTTGAGGAAGCTATATGGTGGGTTTATGGTACCGGCGAAAGTTGCGCGGTACTAGAGAGGCTAGCAAAGGTTGTTAAACATTGAGAATGGTTGACAGCATTCTCAATCCCAATTAAGCATCATCATTAAACATAACCCAACAAAATTAATTTAGAGTAACATGTTGAGATTCACATGATAATCCAAGTACTAGATACTCAAGATGTCCATAACTGGGGACACGGCTAACCATGATTAGTTTGTTACACTCTGCAGAGATTTGCGCACTTTTCCCCACAAGACTCGATCGCCTCCGTTTGTTTTCTCGCACTACATGGTGTTTGAGAAGACGGATGACCGAGACATAGTCTTTCAGAAGCGCTAGCACCTTATGATCGGGTAGACCGTACCACCTACATCCCCTACATCTGCTAGTCTACCACTGTAAGAGTTCGCACAACTTAGTCAACTATGCTAGAGCCCATAATAGCTTGTGGCTGCACACGAAAGTTTCTAGTATGAATAGTCTCATGATCCCTTTGAGCCTGGGTGGCGGTCCAAAAGAAAACAGGCAAGTCCTGGAATACCCAGGTGCCTCAATCCACCCAGATGTGTGTTTAAGTTGCCACCTTAGATAAACCATTAATTATCAATCTCACATATGTCATGGATATCACTCACCCAATCCACGTCTACTAGCATAGCATGGCATAATAAGCAAACGTAGAAGTAACTCCCAAAGGTTTGATAATAAACAGGTAATAGGTACTACCTCATCTACTTCCCATCCCACAATTTAATTAGACCCTAATCATGCAATGTGTGAGGATTGATCTAATGCAATAAAACTGGGTAGTAGAAAAGGTATGATCAAAGTGTTACTTGCCTTGCTGATGATCCGGGAAACCTAGCGATTCGAAGTAACAGGCGGCGCACTCCGGATACTCTATCGCAGACAAACAAACAAGCATACAATAAGTACTCAACTAATGCACAGTTAAAACTCAAATAAGAGATCTAACCAGAAGGTTCAACTTAAGAACTCCGGTTGGCAAAAAGAATCAAATCGAACGAAGCAACGAAAGTCAAATGGCGGAAGAAAACAACTTCATTCTAGTAATCTGAATCTAGAGAAAATTTTACACTAGCAAAATCTTGTTTAAGTTCGTTAAACGGATAGAGAGTTTCAAGACGAAACTCTAGGCGCTTGAATCGCCTGATTCCGATCAACGAGCGAAAAGTTAAACTGAAACGAAAATCGGATCAGGAATCGCGATCAGAAAAATCGCGGATTTAATCCGAGAAAAAGAAAAACGACGAACGCTCGCTAAAATAAATAAACCGGAAAACCGATCTATTTAAAAAAAACCAAATCTATTAAACCGACGAAAACCAACGAAAACCGATCGGTTTTTTTAAAACCGAAGGCACGAAAAACGAGGTGCGGCGGCGTTCGGCGACGGCGGCGCGGGCGGCGGCGGGACCGGGCGGAGGCTAGGGTTGGGGGCTGGGGCAGCTAGGGTTCCCCAGGGCTGGGCCTCGGCTTATAAAGCCTAGTCGGGCCAGAGTCCTAGTCGGACACGGCCCATTAGGTCGGTTCGTTTTTTTTAATTTATTTCCACTCGGAAAAAAAAATACTAAACGGACTCCAAAAATTCCGAAATAAATTTTCCCGGGCTTCTAAAATCAAGCCCGACAAAGTGAACATTTATTTGGGGCCTACATGCAATTTTGAAAAACGCACATTTTTCCTACATTCAAATAAAACACCGAAAAACTCCTAAATAAAATCTTGTTTGATTTTATTATTAAATCCTCAATATTTCTCTATTTTGGGAAAGTCATTTTATTCCCTCTCTTATATTTTTGTAATAGAAATAATTGATGATAAAAATAATAAAATCAAATTATCCTATTCTCAAAATTTGAGAAAACTCAAATATGAAAATAACGAAATCCCCAACTCTCTCCATGGGTCTTTGAGTTGCGTAGAATTTTCTAGGATCAACCAAAATGCAAAAATAAAATATGATATGCAATGATGATCTAATGTATAACATTCCAAATTGAAAATTTGGGATGTTACAAACCTACCACCTTAAGATGAATCTCGCCCTCGAGATTCGGGTTAGCTAGAAAATAGGTGAGGGTGGTCTTTGAGCAAATCTTCCTCTCGCTCCCAGGTGGCTTCATCCTCCGTGTGGTGGCTCCACTGAACTTTGCAAAACTTGATAACCTTGCTGCGAGTAACTCGGCTGGCAAACTCGAGGATCTTAACTGGTTTCTCCTCGTAGGTCAAATCGTTATCCAACTGAATAGTTTCCAAAGGCACTGTATCTCTCAACGGTATGTCAGCCATCTCCGCGTGACACTTCTTTAACTGAGAAACGTGGAACACATCATGTACTCCTAACAATCCTTCGGGCAATTCCAACTTGTAGGCCACTTCTCCCATCCGTTCCAAAACTCGATATGGTCCTACAAATCGTGGCGCTAACTTCCCTTTAACTCCAAAACATTTTGTTCCCCGAAGTGGAGATACTCGAAGATAAGCTCTATCTCTGACTTCGTAAACTGTCTCCTTGCGTTTAGAATCTGCATAACTCTCCTGTCTGGACTGGGCTATCTTGAGCCTATCGCGAATCAATTTCACCTTCTGTTCAGACTCTTTAATCAAGTCAGGTCCAAATAACTAGCGGTCTGCGACTTCGTCCCACGACAGCGGTGTCCTGCACCTCCTTCCGTACAAAGCTTCGAAAGGGGCCATCTTCAAACTGGTTTGGTAACTGTTGTTGTAAGAGAACTCTACATATGGCAAATTATCATCCCAACTAGATCCATAATCTAGCGCACAAGCTCTCAGCATATCCTCCAAAATCTGATTTACTCTCTCGGTCTGTCCATCTGTCTGTGGATGAAAAGATGTACTGAATTCTAGCCTGGTACCCAAAGTTTCGTGCAAATGCTTCCAGAACTTTGAGGTAAACTGGGTTCCTCTATCTGATACGATACTCCTCGGAACTCCATGCAGACATACTATTCTGGTCATGTATATCTTTGCCAACTTAGCACTGGTGTAAGTGGTCTTTACTGGGATGAAATGAGCTACTTTCATCAATCGATCAACTACAACCCAAATTGAGTCATAGCCTGAACGAGTCCTGGGCAATCCCGTGATAAAATCCATGCCTAACTTATCCCACTTCCATTCGGGTATCGGCAATGGTTGTAACAATCCTGCTGGCTTCTGATGCTCTGCCTTTACTCTCTGGCATACATCACAAACTGCTACATACTCCGCAATATCCTTCTTCATTCCCGTCCACCAGAAAATATCCTTCAAATCCAAATATATCTTGGTATTTCCTGGGTGAATTGAATACGGTGAATCGTGTGCCTCTTGCAAAATCAACTTCCTGATCTCCGGGTTATTGGGCACGTAAACACGGTCTTTAAACCATAGGGTATCATGCTCATCCTCACGAAATCATTTAGCTTTTCCTTTGCTCAGTTTCTCCTTTATAGCGGCAATCTCTTTGTTAGTTTTCCGAGCTTCTCTGATTCTATACATCAAAGTTGACTGAATCTCTAGTGCTGCTACATAGCCTCTCAGAACTATTTCCACACATAGTTCACGAAGATTTTCTGCTAACTCCTTGGGTATCCTCCCATCATTAACGTATTGACATGGCTCTTACGGCTTAACGCGTCAGCTACTACATTAGCCTTTCCGGGGTGATAGTGCAATTTCATATCATAATCTTTGATAAGCTCCAACCATCTCCTTTGTCTGAGATTCAACTCCTTTTGTGTGAAAATGTACTTCAAACTCTTATGATCCGTGTACACCTCACAATGGTTTCCAATGAGGAAATGTCTCCATGTCTTCAATGCATGCACTACGACTGCTAACTCCAAATCATGCGTGGCATAATTCAACTCATGGGGCTTCAGTTGTCTTGAGGCATATGAAACAACTCTCCCTTCCTGCATAAGCACTGCTCCAAGTCCTCGACGTGAAACGTCACAATACACCTCATAATCTTTGGTCTGGTCTGGCAAAATCAATACTGGTGAGGTAACCAAGCATTTCTTCAACTCCTGAAAACTAGCCTCACACTCCTCCGTCCATATGAACTTGGTATCTTTCTTCAACAACTTCGTCATAGGCTTCGCAATCTTTGAGAAATTCTCAATAAACCTCCGGTAGTATCCTGCGAGTCCAAGAAAACTCCGGATCTCTCCAACTGTTGTTGGGGCTTCCCACTTGGTCACGGTTTCAACTTTAGCGGGATCTACTGCTATACCTTCTCCGGATATAATGTGTCCGAGGAATCCTACTTCCTTCAACCAAAACTCACATTTGCTGAACTTGGCATATAATTGGTGTTCTCTGAGCTTTCCAAGTACCAAACGCAAATGCTACTTATGCTCCTCTTCATTCTTCGAATATACCAGGATATCATCAATGAACACTACGACGAACTTATCCAAAAACTCCATAAACACTTTGTTCATCATGTTCATAAAATAGGCAGGCGCGTTAGTCAGACCAAATGACATAACGGTATACTCATATAGCCCATACCTGGTGGTAAAAGCTGTCTTCGGAATATCCTGTTCTCGAATCTTCAACTGGTGGTATCCTGATCGCAAATCGATCTTGGAAAATACTTTAGCTCCTTGCAATCGATCAAACAGATCGTTGATCATTGGTAGTGGGTACTTGTTCTTGATCGTTACCTCGTTCAATCCTCGATAATCAACAACCATCCTTAACGATCCATCCTTGTTCTCCACTAGAAGTACTGGCGATCTCCAAGGCGAAGAACTTGGGCGAATATATCCCTTATCCAGTAACTCCTTAATCTACTTCTTAATTTCCACCAAATCCTTTGCTGGCATCCTATATGGTCTCTTTGATATTGGCCCAGTGCCTGGCAATAGATCAATCAAAAACTCAATATCTCTATCTGGTGGCATGCCTGGCAACTCTTCTGGAAATACATCAGGGAAATCCCTTACCACTGGTACTTCCTCCTGCACAACTCCTGTTAGGCAATTTACTTGGGTCCTCTTTGGCACATGCCGGGATACATACTTGATCCTTCTCCCTTCTGGTGTGGTAAGCAAAATTGACTTACTAGCACACTCAATATTCCCTTCATACTTTGATAACCAATCCATGCCTAATATCACATCCAATCCTTGAGATTCCAATACTACTAGGTCTAAGGGAAAAACATAGTTACCAATCCTTAATGGTAGCAATCACACCATAGACTAGCCACATACTCTGCTCCTGGCGAGGTTACTAACATGGGTGACCTAAGGGCTTGGGTTGGTAGGTTATACTTATCCACAAATCCCCTTGAGATGTATGAATGCGATGCACCAGTATCAAAAAGAACGAGTGCAGTAAATGACTTAACCAAAAACTTACCTATTACTGCATCGGGCTGAGCTTCAACCTCCTCCACGCTAACGTGGTTCACCTGTCCCCTGTTGAAAGGGTTCGGCTTCTTCCCAGAACTTCCATTGCCATTTTGGCCTTCAGGACATTCATTGGCATAATGTCCTGGCTTCGAACACTTATAGCAAGTGACTTGGCTCAAGTCCTTCTTGGCTGGGGTTGATGGGTTGGTGCGGTTCTGGCCGTTGCTTCCTCCAATGCCATTACCATTCTTAGTGCCATTGTGATTGTGCGAGCTACCTCCCCCATGGGTATGCTGAAAATGTCCTCCCGGTCTAGGGGTAAAACGTGGCTTCTGCTGAGCTCCTGAATTGTACTTTCCTTGTCCATACTTCCTCTTGCGATTCTCAATTTGCTGCTGCTTCCCTTCAATCTTAAGAGCACGATCTACCAACTCCTTGTAGTTGTTGAAGGTGGCTACCATCAACTGCATGCTCAACTCATCATTCAGTCCTTCCAGAAACTTCTCTTGTTTAGCTGCATCCGTAGCAACGTCATCTGGGGCATAACGTGCTAGCTTACTAAACTCCTCCACATACTGGCCAACTGTCCGTCCTCCTTGGTGCAAGTTATGAAACTCACGCTTCTTCATGGCCATAGCTCCTGCTGAAACATGGGCAGTACGGAAAGCCTGCTGAAACTGGTCCCATGTGACAGTGTCGACTGGGAAGGTGGCTGTGAAATTCTCCCACCATGATGCTGCGGGTCCTTCTAACTGATGTGTGGCAAACTTCACCTTCTCCGCATCTGTGCATCCTACTGTGGTCAACTCCCTAGCTGTCTTGCGGAGCCAATCATCTGCTACTATCGGCTCGGTGCTACTGGAAAACACCGGCGGATTCAGCCTAAGAAAACGGGCTAAGTGGTAAACAGGTGGTGGTGGGTTGTTGTTGTTCCCCTGATTTTGATTCTGTACTAGCAACTGCATCAATGTGTTCTGCTGCTGGATCAACTGGGTGAGCTCCGGTGGAAAGGCAAATCCAGGGTCACGTCTCGGAGGCATCTGAGGGTTTAGAAAAGATGAGATATAAGAATAGAGAGGGTATAAAGAGAAAACACTACCCATATGCACATGAGGCAAAAGCAAACAATTCACTTCAATCAATCAACCAAAGGCATACAATCAATCTGACTATCGCAAAAGTGCTCGGACTACTATATTTACATGGTGGACTACTACTACTGGTGAGGTGGTCTATTAGAAATATTCTACGGTTGTTGACTCCATAATATCTGCTCCAGCTTCATCAACATAGTCATCATCGCTACTATCTTCTTCCGAGTCGGTGCCGTCGATGAGGATGTAGTCTTCCGGGCTAATCTCCTTGGGTTCTTCGTCTTCCTCTACTGGCGTCGGGCCTTCCATAAATATTCCAATCTTCTTTGTTAGGTCGGCATTCTTATCCACCAATACTTCAATTTCCTCTTCATAATCTTCACGTGTAGCCTTGAGTTCTTCCTCTAGTTCCTTGATTCTGGTCTTAGCCTTCTTCAGATCTATCATGTCGGCACACATCTGGTTCTCCTGTCGTTGAATGTGCTGGTTTAACTCTTGGATAAAAGCTGCAATTGACCTATCATTCCTGGTGCTGATCATCTCCCAGTGTTCATCTCGGCGCCCACAAATCTGGTAGATAGTATCCCTGAGATCCTTGCGGTAGACTTCTCCAATGCGTCCCATGGTGATGTGAGCTGCCATGCTCTTTCCTAGACTTCAACTTGGTGCATCAAAAGAAAATTCTATGGGCTCAGTGACTGGCATGAACGTCCTTCCTGGAACTTGAACTTGAATCATCCAGCGCTCTTCTTCAGGTAAAGTGGCGTTGTAGGTTCCCGTGAAGCTTGGTACTCCTATGTTCAGGTATCTAGTGACTTCCTTCAAGTGGCGTCCAAAGGGTGCATCTTCATCCGGTTGCGTAAACTTGTTCCTTGCATCTGCCATCCTAAAGAATAGAAAAGATGAGAGGTCAAAAGAGAAGAGAGTGAGTAGTGATCTAGGTCTTTAGCTTAGTGGTCGTGTCCTACAGTCAGCGTGTGCTCTGATACCATCTCTGTAGCAACCAGACCTCAAACAGTCCGATCTCTGTGCTCCGGTGTCATCCCTGGATCAGTAATGCTGACACCACACAGTACTCGGAGGATTTATAGCAGAGTAGCAATCACACACTTATTACATCAAATGTCTCAAAAGAGAACTTATTACAATAAATATGGCTTAAGGCCATCTAATAACGATAACAACGGAAGGCGTGGAAGATAAGTGAGTCCATCAACTCCAACGACATCACTGAGTATAGAACCACGACCTAAAAACTCCTTAATCGTCGTCTGAAAAGTCTGCAACATTAACGTTGCAGCCCAAAAACGGGCCAGCACATGGAATATGCTGGCAAGGTAACACATAGAGAGTAATGGAATGAAACAGCTATACTATATGCATATTTGGCTGGTGGAAAGCTCTATGGTTACAGTTTTGCGTAAAGCCAATTTTTCCCTACTTCAAAGGAATACAAATTTAATTACTATCAAGGTGGTTGTTAAACATTGAGAATGGTTGACAGCATTCTCAATCCCAATTAAGCATCATCATTAAACATAACCCAACAAAATTAATTTAGAGTAACATGTTGAGATTCACATGATAATCCAAGTACTAGATACTCAAGATGTCCATAACCGGGGACACGGCTAACCATGATTAGTTTGTTACACTCTGCAGAGGTTTGCGCACTTTTCCCCATAAGACTCGATCGCCTCCGTTTGTTTTCTCGCACTACATGGTGTTTGAGAAGACGGATGACCGAGACATAGTCTTTCAGAAGCGCTAGCACCTTACGATCGGGTAGACCGTACCACCTACATCCCCTACATCTGCTAGTCTACCACTGTAAGAGTTCGCACAACTTAGTCAACTATGCTAGAGCCCATAATAGCTTGTGGCTGCACACGGAAGTTTCTAGTATGAATAGTCTCATGATCCCTTTGAGCCTGGGTGGCGGTCCAAAAGAAAACAGGCAAGTCCTGGAATACCCAGGTGCCTCAATCCACCCAGATGTGTGTTTAAGTTGCCACCTTAGATAAACCATTAATTATCAATCTCACATCTGTCATGGATATCACTCACCCAATCCACATCTACTAGCATAGCATGGCATAATAAGCAAACGTAGAAGTAACTCCCAAAGGTTTGATAATAAACAGGTAATAGGTATTACCTCATCTACTTCCCATCCCACAATTTAATTAGATCCTAATCATGCAATGTGTGAGGATTGATCTAATGCAATAAAACTAGGTAGTAGAAAAGGTATGATCAAAGTGTTACTTGCCTTGCTGATGATCCGGGAAACCTAGCGATTCGAAGTAACAGGCGGCGCACTCCGGATACTCTATCGCAGACAAACAAACAAGCATACAATAAGTACTCAACTAATGCACAGGTAAAACTCAAATAAGATATCTAACCAGAAGGTTCAACTTAAGAACTCCGGTTGGCAAAAAGAATCAAATCGAACGAAGCAACGAAAGTCAAATGGCGGAAGAAAACAACTTCGTTCTAGTAATCTGGATCTAGGGCAAATTTTACAGTAGCAAAATCTTGTTTAAGTTGGTTAAACGGATAGAGGGTTTCGAGACGAAACTCTAGGCGCTTGAATCACCTGATTCCGATAAACGAGCGAAAAGTTAAACTAAAACGAAAATCGGATCAGGAATCGCGATCAGAAAAATCGCGGATTTAATCCGAGAAAAAGAAAAACGACGAACGCTCGCTAAAATAAATAAACCGAAAAAACCGATCTATTTAAAAAAAACCAAATCTATTAAACCGACGAAAACCGACGAAAACCGATCGGTTTTTTTAAACCGAAGGCACGAAAAACGAGGCACGGCGGCGAACCTCGGCGACGGCAGCACGAGGCGGCGGGCAGCGGCAGCGGCGGCGGCGGGACCGGGCGGCGGCTAGGGTTGGGGGCTGGGGCGGCTAGGGTTCCCCGGGGCTGGGCCTCGGCTTATAAAGCCTAGTCGGGCCAGAGTCCTAGTCGGACACGGCCCGTTAGGTCGGTTTTTTTAATTTATTTCCGCTCGGAAAAAAAAGAAATACTAAACGGACTCCAAAAATCCCGAAATGAATTTTCCCGGGCTTCTAAAATCAAGCCCGACAAAGTGAACATTTATTTGGGGCCTAAATGCAATTTTGAAAAACGCACATTTTTCCTAAATTCAAATAAAACACCGAAAAACTGCGAAATAAAATCTTGTTAATTTTATTATTAAATCCTCAATATTTCTCTATTTTGGGAAAGTCATTTTATTCCCTCTCTCATATTTTTGTAATAGAAATAATTGATGATAAAAATAATAAAATCAAATGATCCTATTCTCAAAATTTGAGAAAACTCAAATATGAAAATAACGAAATCCCCAACTCTCTCCATGGGTCCTTGAGTTGCGTAGAATTTTCTAGGATCAATCAAAATGCAAAAATAAAATATGATATGCAATGATGATCTAATGTATAACATTCCAAATTGAAAATTTGGGATGTTACATGAAGCATGAGAGTTCATCTATTTCTATAAAATAAAACTACCACCATGCTCTAAAAGATATAAGTGAAGCACTAGAGCATCGACAAACTACTTCGAAAGATATAAATGAAGACCAATGAGTAGTTTAATAATTATGCAACTATGTGAAGACTATCTAACATTTAATAATTTCAGATCTTGGTATTTTATTCAAACAGTAAGCAAAACAAAATAAAATGACACCTAAGAATAGCAAACATCATGTGAAGAAGCAAAAACTTAGGATCAACCGATACTAACCGATAGTTGTTGAAGAAGAAAGCTGGGATGCCAACTGGGGCATCCCCAAGCTTAGACTCTTGAGACTTCTTGAAATATTATCTTGGGGTGCCTTGGGCATCCCCAAGCTTGAGCTTTTGTGTCTCCTTAATTCTTCTCATATCATGGTCTCCCTAAATCTCAAAAGCTTCATCCACACAAAACTCAACAAGGACTCGTGAGATAAGTTAGTATAAACCATTGCAAAAACCTTATCATACTCTACTGTAGCAAATCACTAAAATTATTATTCAACATTGCATACTAAATGTCTCTGCATATTTAATAGTCCTATCCTCAAATATAATCATTAAAAAAGCAAACATATGCAAACAATGCAGACATAACAGCAATCTGCCTAAACAGGATAGTCTGTAAAGAATGCTGCAACATCCATACTTCCCTAGCTCCAAAAATTATTAAAGAAAATTCACAATTTAGTAAATTTATCAGAGCTTAATATTCAAAAGGTTTCAACATTTTATCACATTCTGACTTTTCTAGGGAATTATTGCAACAGCGGTAAACTTTCTGTTTTCAAACAGCAACATGTGGACTTGTAACATAGGCATAGTAAGGGCTATCAATGCCACTTTTATTGAAATAAAAGATGCAAAACATTGTTCTAAATAACAGCAAGAAAATTCTAACAAAATAAATTGACGCTCCAAGCAAAACACATATCATGTGGCAAATAAAAATATAGCTCCAAGTAAAGTTACCGATGAACGAAGACGAAAGAGGGGATGCCTTCCGGGGCATCCCCAAGCTTAGGCTCTTGGCTATCCTTGAATATTACCTTGGGGTGCCTTGGGCATACCCAAGCTTAGGCTCTTGCCACTCCTTATTCCATAGTCCATCGAATCCTTACCCAAAACTTGAAAACTTCAAAACACAAAACTTAACAGAAAACTCGTAAGCTCCGTTAGTATAAGAAAATAAATCACCACTTCAAGGTACTGTAATGAACTTATTATTTATTTATATTGGTGTTAAACCTACTGTATTCCAACTTCTCTATGGTTTATAAACTATTTTACTAGCCATAGATTCATCAAAATAAGTAAACAACACATGAAAAACAGAATCTGTCAAAAACAGAACAGTCTGTAGTAATCTGAATCAAACGTATACTTCTGGAACTCACAAAATTCTCAAATAAATTTCTGGACCTGAGGAATTTATCTATTAATCATCTGAAAAAATAATTAATTAAATATCACTCTCCAAATAAAAATGGCAGCAGTTCTCGTGAGCGCTAAAGTTTCTGTTTTTTACAGCATGATCAACAAGACTTTCCCCAAGTCTTCCCAAAGGTTCTACTTGGCACAAACACTAATTAAAAGCATATAACCACATCTAAACAGAGGCTAGATGAATATTTATTACTAAACAGGAATAAAAAGCAAGGAACAAAAATAAAATTGGGTTGCCTCCCAACAAGTGCTATCGTTTAATGCCCTTAGCTAGGCGTGATGATTTCAATGATGCTCACATAAAGGATAAGAATTGAAACATAAAGAGAGCATCATGAAGAATATGACTAGCACATTTAAGTCTAACATACTTCCTATGCATAGGGATTTTGTGAGCAAACAACTTATGGGAACAACTGAACAAGAATCAACTTGCATAGGAAGGTAAAGCAAGCAAAACTTCAAAACTTTAAGCACATAGAGAGGAAACTTGATATTATTGCAATTCCTACAAGCATATATTCCTCCCTCGTAATAATTTTAAGTAGCATCATGAATGAATTCAACAATATAACCAGCACCTAAAGCATTCTTTTCATGATCTACTAGCATAGAAAATTTATTACTCTCCTCATAAGCAAAATTCTTCTCATGAATAATAGTGGGAGCAAACTCAACAAAATAACTATCATGTGATTGTAAATTAAGATCAAGATGACAAGTTTCATGCTTATCATTATTCTTTAAAGCATACGTGTCATCACAATAATCATCATAGATAGGAGGCATGCTTCCATCATAATAAATTTGCTCATCAAAACTTGGGGGACAAAAAATATCATCTTCATCAAACATAGCTTCCCCAAGCTTGTGGCTTTGCATATCATTAGCATCATAGATATTCAAGGAATTCATACTAACAACATTGCAATCATGCTCATCATTCAAAGATTTAGTGCCAAACATTTTATAGATTTCTTCTTCTAGCACTTGAGCACAATTATCCTTTCCATCATACTCACGAAAGATATTAAAAAGGTGAAGCGTATGAGACAAACTTAATTCCATTTTTTGTAATTTTCCTTTATAAACTAAAGTAGTGATAAAACAAGAAACTAAAAGACTCGATTGCAAGATCTAAAGATATACCTTCAAGCGCTAACCTCCCCGGCAACGGCGCCAGAAAAGAGCTTGATGTCTACTACACAACCTTCTTCTTGTAGACGTTGTTGGGCCTCCAAGTGCAGAGGTTTGTAGGACAGTAGAAAATTTCCCTCAAGTGGATGACCTAAGGTTTATCAATCCGTAGGAGGCGTAGGATGAAGATGGTCTCTCTCAAGCAACCCTGCAACCAAATAACAAAGAGTCTCTTGTGTCCCCAACACACCCAATACAATGGTAAATTGTATAGGTGCACTAGTTCGGCGAAGAGATGGTGATACAAGTGGTATATGGATAGTAGATAAAGGTATTTGTAATCTGAAATTATAAAAACAGCAAGGTAACAAATGGTAAAAGTGAGTGTAAACAGTATTGCAATGCTAGGAAACAAGGCCTAGGGTTCATACTTTCACTAGTCAAGTCCTCTCAACAATACTAACATAATTGGATCACATAACTCTCCCTCAACATGCAACAAAGAGTCACTCCAAAGTCACTAATAGCAGAGAACGAACGAAGAGATTATGGTATGGTATGAAACCACCTCAAAGTTATTCTTTCCAATCAATCCGTTGGGCTATTCCTATAAGTGTCACAAACAGCCCTAGAGTTCGTACTAGAATAACACCTTAAGACACAAATCAACCAAAACCCTAATGTCACCTAGATACTCCAATGTCACCTCAAGTATCCGTGGGTATGATTATACGATATGCGTCACACAATCTCAGATTCATCGATTCAACCAACACAAAGGACCTCAAAGAGTGCCCCAAAGTTTCTACCGGAGAATCATGACGAAAACATGCGCCAACCCCTATGCATAGGTTCATGGGAGGAACCCACAAGTTGATCACCAAAACATACATCAAGTGAATCACGTGACATCCCATTGTCACCACAGATATCCACGGCAAGACATACATCAAGTGTTCTCAAATCTTTAAAGACTCAATCCGATAAGATAACTT
This sequence comes from Triticum aestivum, assembly GCF_018294505.1. Lineage (NCBI taxonomy): Eukaryota > Viridiplantae > Streptophyta > Magnoliopsida > Poales > Poaceae > Triticum > Triticum aestivum. The sequence continues at coordinate 491,038,875 of NC_057812.1, read as the reverse complement.
CAAAGGGAAAACTCAGTTCATTACAAGAGAGTAGAGGGGGAGGAGAAACATAAGATCCAACTATAATAGCAAAGCTCGTGATACATCAAGATCATGCCAAATCAAGAACACGAGAGAGAGAGAGATCAAACACATAGCTACTGGTACATACCCTCAGCCCCGAGGGAGAACTACTCCCTCCTCGTCATGGAGAGCGCCGGGATGACGAAGATGGCCACCGGTGAGGGATCCCCCCTCCGGCAGGGTGCCGGAATAGGGTCCCGATTGACTTTTGGTGGCCACAGAGGCTTCTGGCGGTGGAACTCTCGATCTAATCTGCGTTCTGGAAATTTTAGGGTATATGGAGTTATATAGGCAGAAGAAGCACGTCAGGGGAGCCACGAGGGCCCCACGAGGCAGGGGGCGCCCCCTAGGGGGGTGGGCGCGCCCCCTACCCTCGTGAGCTCCTCCTTCCTTCCTTGACGTGGGGTCCAAGTCCATCGGGTGGCTTTCGTTCCAAAAATAACTTCTCTAGTTGATTTCGTTTTGTTTCGACTCCGTCTGATATTCCTTTTCTTCAAAACACTGAAATAGGCATAAAACAACAAATCTGGGCTGGGCCTCTGGTAAATAGGTTAGTCCCGAAAGTAATATAAAAGTGGATAATAAAGCCCAATATTGCCCAAAACAGTAGATAATATAGCATGGAGCAATCAAAAATTATAGATATGTTGGAGACGTATCATGTCTCCAAAGGTACTTGTTGGGTTGGCATATTTCGAGATTAGGATTTGTCACTCCGATTGTCGGAGAGGTATCTCTAGGCCCACTCGGTAATGCACATCACTATAAGCCTTGCAAGCATTGCAACTAATGAGTTAGTTGCGGGATGATGTATTACGGAACGAGTAAAGAGACTTGCCAGTAACGAGATTGAACTAGGTATTGAGATACCGACGATCGAATCTCGGGCAAGTAACATACCGATGACAAAGGGAACAACATATGTTGTTATGCGGTCTGACCGATAAAGATCTTCGTAGGATATGTAGGAGCCAATATGGGCATCCAGGTCCCGCTATTGGTTATTGACCAGAGAGGTGTCTCGGTCATGTCTACATAGTTCTTGAACTCGTAGGGTCCGCACGCTTAACGTTCGTTGACGATATAGTACTATATGAGTTATGTATGTTGGTGACCGAATGTTGTTTGGAGTCCGAGATGAGATCATGGACATGACGAGGAACTCCGGAATGGTCCGGAGATAAAGTTTGATATATGGGATAATAGTGTTTGATCACCGGAAGGGGTTCCGGATGTTTCCCCAAATGTTTGGGTACGAGAACACTTTATTTGGGCCAAAGGGGAAAGCCCACAAGGTTTTTGGAAAGCGCAAAAGGAAGTTTTGCGGAGTCCAGGGGCCAGACGCTAGGGTCCCTGGCGTCTGGCCCTGGAGTCCGAGAAGGACTCTTGCCTTTCGGGTGAAACCGACTTTGTGGAGGCTTTTACTCCAATTTTCGACCCCAAGGCTCAACATATAAATAGAGGGGTAGGGCTAGCACCCAAGACACATCAAGAAACACCAAGCCGTGTGCTGGCAACCCTGTCCCCTCTAGTTTATCCTCCGTCCTAGTTTTCGTAGTGCTTAGGCGAAGCCCTATGGAGATTATTCTTCACCAACACCGTCACCACGCTGTCGTGCTGCCGGAACTCATCTACTACTTCGCCCCTCTTGCTGGATCGAGAAGGCGAGAATGTCACCGAGCCGAACGTGTGCAGAACTCGGAGGTGCCGTGCTTTCGGTACTTGGATCGGTCGGATCATGAAGACGTACGACTACATCAACCATATTGATATAACGCTTCCGCGAATGGTCTACGAGGGTACGTAGACAACACTCTCCCCTCTCATTGCTATGCATCACCATGATCTCGCGCGTGCGTAGGAAATTTTTGAAATTACTACGTTCCCCAACAAAGAAACCCAAGTCTGGACCTAAGCCTGAGACTGAGTGCTTCTACTTCAAAGGAACTGGTCACTGGAAGCGGAGCTGCCCCAAGTATTTGGCGGAGAAGAAGGATGGCAAAGTGAAAGGTATATTTGATATACATGTTATTGATGTGTACCTTACTAATGCTCGCAGTAGTGCCTAGGTATTTGATACTGGTTCAGTTGCTAACATTTGAAACTCGAAACAGGGGCTACAGATTAAGCGAAGATTGGCTAAGGACGAGGTGACGATGCGCGTGGGAAATGGTTCCAAAGTTGATGTGATCGCCGTCGGCACGCTACCTCTACATCTACCTTAGGGATTAGTATTAGACCTAACTAATAATTATTTGGTGCTAGCGTTGAGCATGAACATTATATCTGGATCTTGTTTGATGCGAGATGGCTATTCATTTAAATCAGAGAATAATGGTTGTTCTATTTATATGAGTAATATCTTTTATGGTCATGCACCCTTAACGAGTGGTCTGTTTTTACTAAATCTTGATAGTAGTGATACACATGTTCATAGTATTGAGGCCAAAAGATGCAGAGTTGATAATAATAGTGCAACTTATTTGTGGCACTGCTGTTTATGTCATATTGGTGTAAAGCGCATGAAGAAACTCCATTCTGATGGACTTTTGGAACCACTTGGTACATGCGAACCATGCCTCATGGGCAAGATGACTAAAACTCCGTTCTCCGGAACAATGGAGTGAGCAATAGAGTTATTGGAAATCATACATACTGATGTGTGTGGTCCAATGAACATTGAAGCTCGCGGCGGATATCATTATTTTCTCACCTTCATAGATGATTTGAGCAGATATGGGTGTATCTACTTGATGAAACATAAGTCTGAAACATTTGAAAAGTTCAAAGAATTTCAGAGTGAATTGGAAAATCATCGTAACAATAAAATCATGTTTCTACGATCTAATCATGGAGGTGAATATTTGAGTTATGAGTTTGGACTTCATTTGAAACAATGTGGAATAGTTTCACAACTCACGCCACCTGGAACACCATAGTGTAATGGTGTGTCTGAACGTCGTAATCGTACTTTACTAGATATGGTGCGATCTATGATGTCTCTCACTGATTTACCACTATTGTTTTGGGGTTACACTTTAGAGAGAGAGTTGCATTCACGTTAAATAGGGCACCATCTAAATCCGTCGTGACCACACCTTATGAACTGTGGTTTGGCAAGAAACCCAAGTTGTCGTTTCTTAAAGGTTGGGGCTACGATGCTTATGTGAAAAATCTTCAGCCTGATAAGCTCGAACCCAAATCAGAGAAATGTGTCTTCATAGGATACCCAAAGGAGACTGTTGGGTACACCTTCTGTCACAGATCCATATGCAAGATATTCTGCTAAGAATGGATCCTTTCTAGAGAAGGAGTTTCTCTCGAAAGAAGTGAGTGGGAGGAAAGTAGAACTTGACGAGGTAATTGTACCTTCTCCCTTATTAGAAAGTAGTTCATCACTGGAATCAGTTCCAGTGATCCCTACACCACTAAGTGAGGAAGCTAATGATGATGATCATGAAACTTCTGATCAAGTTACTACCGAACCTCGTAGGTTAACCAGAGTAAGATCCGCACTAGAGTGGTACGGTAATCCTGTTATGGAAGTCATGTTACTTGACCATGAGGAACCTACGAACTATGAGGAAGCAATGATGAGCCCAAATTCCGCAAAATGGCTTCAAGCCATGAAATCTGAGATGGGATCAATGTATGAGAACAAAGTATGGACTTTGGTTGACTTGCCCGATGATCAGCAGGCCCTAGAAAATAAATGGATCTTCATGAAGAAGACTGACGCTGACGGTAATGTTACTGTTGATACGCCTCCAACGTATCTATAATTTTTGATTGTTCCATGCTAGTATATATTCTGTTTTGGATGTCTAATGGGCTTTATTATACACTGTTATATTATTTTTGGGACTAACCTATTCACCCAAGGCCCAGTGCAAATTATTGTTTTTTTTGCCTATTTTAGTGTTTCACAGAAAAGAAATATCAAACGGAGTCCAAACGGAATGAAACCTTCGGGAGCGTGATTTTTGGAAGAAATGTGATCCAGAGTACTTGGAGTGGACGTCAAGAAACAACTGAGGAGGCCACGAGGCAGGGGGCGCGCCTACCCCCCTGGGCGCGCCCTCCCCCTCGTGGGCCCCTCGTGGCTCAACCGACCTACTTCTTCCTCCTATATATACTCATATACCTTCTGTACCCAAGAGATCCCATCTTGGGGCCTTTTCTGGAGCTCCGCCGGAGGGGGCATTGATCACGGAGGGCCTCTACATCAACTCCATGGCCCCTCCGATGATGTGTGAGTAGTTTACTTCAGACCTTCGGGTCCATAGTAATTAGCTAGATGGCTTCTTCTCTCTCTTTGGATCTCCATACAAAGTTCTTCTCGATCTTCTTGGAGATCTATTCGATGTAACTCTTTTTGCGGTGTGTTTGTAGAGATCCGATGAATTGTGGGTTTATGATCAAGTCTATCTATGAACAATATTTGATTATTCTCTAAAATCTTGTATGTATGATTGGTTATCTTTGCAAGTCTCTTCGAATTATCAGTTTGGTTTGGCCTACTAGATTGATCTTTCTTGCAATGGGAGAAGTGCTTAGCTTTGGGTTCAATCTTGCGGTGCTCGATCCCAGTGACAGAAAGGGAAACCACACGTATTGTATTGTTGTCATCGAGGATAAAAAGATGGGTTTTATATCATATTGCTTGAGTTTATCCCTCTACATCATGTCATCTTACCTAATGCGTTACTCTGTTCTTATGAACTTAATACTCTAGATGCATGCTGGATAGTGGTCGATGTGTGGAGTAATAGTAGTAGATGCAGGCAGGAGTCGGTCTACTTGTCATGGACATGATGCCTGTATACATGATCATGCCTAGATATTCTCATAATTATTCGCTTTTCTATCAATTGCTCGACAATAATTTGTTCACCCACCGTAATACCTATGCTATCTTGAGAGAAGCCACTAGTGAAACCTATGGTCCCCGGGTCTATTCTCCATTATATTAATCTTCCGTCAACAAGCTATTTATATTACCTTTTATTTTGCAATATTTACTTTTAATCTTTATCATAAAAATACCAAAAATATTATCTTATCATCTCTATCAGATCTCACTCTCGTAAGTAAATGTGAAGGGATTGACAACCCTTTATCACACTGGTTGCGAGGTTCTTATTTGTTTGTGTAGGTACGAGGGACTTGCATGTGTATTCCTACTGGATTGATACCTTGGTTCTCAAAAACTGTGGGAAATACTTACGCTACTTTGCTGCATTACCCTTTCCTCTTCAAGGGAAAACCAACGCAGTGCTCAAAAGGTACCAAGAAGGATTTCTAGCGCCGTTGTCGGGGAGTCTACGCACAAGTCAAGACATACCAAGTACCCATCACAAACTCTTATCCCTCGCATTACATTATTTGCCATTTTCCTCTCGTTTTCCTCTCCCCCACTTCACCCTTGCCGTTTTATTCGCCCTCTTTTTCTGTCCCCCTTCTCTTTTTCCGTTCATCTTTTCTTTCGCTTGCTTCGCCGTTATGGCTAGTCCTTTATCTACTCCTTTGTCTCCCGATTTTGAAGTCCTCCACTTCCAACAAAGACAAGGAGAAAACTTAAAAGATGCTTGGTATAGGATGATAAAATCTTATCATGGTTGCACTATAGAGGGAGACTCCAAGATTTTACTTTGCAATTTTTATATTGGGATCACCATATCCCATAGGCAACTCCTTGATTTTGCCGCCAAAGGGAATTTTATTGATATTGATCCAAGTGTTGCTTATGAAATTATATAGGGGATAGTAGGAGTACTTCCCCCACAAAAGGGACCATCTCCTACTCGAGGGAACCCAAATCTTAGAGAAATTATGGGAATTGCCAAAGTCTATTGAACCTCTTACAAATGTTGGAGGGAACGTTAACCGCATGAATACGTTGATTACACTTTGCAATAAGCGGTTGGATGCTCTAGATCTAAAAGTCTCCGAGTATGAAGGGAAACGTAAAGAACCTCCCGGATCCGAGCGTAACTCCATTAAAAATGTAAATACCAAAGATGATAATACCTAGATCTATCCTTGTTTTTATGCCTAGCTAGGGGCGTTAAATGATAGCGCTTGTTGGGAGGCAACCCAATTTTATTTTTGTTTCTTGCCTTTTGATTCTGTTTAGTAATACATGATTCATCTAGTATCTGTTTAGATGTGGTTTTATGCTTTTAATTAGTGTTTGTGCCAAGTAGAACCTTTGGGAAGACTTGGGGAAAGTCTTTGCGATCTTGCTGTAAAAAACAGAAACTTTAGCGCTCAGGAGATTTGCTGCCATTTTTTACTGGAGAGTGATATTTAGTTAATTATTTTTTCAGATGATTAATATATAAATTCCTCACGTCCAGCAATTTATTTTAGAATTTTTAGGGTTCCAGAATTATTCTAAACCTACAGATTACTACAGACTGTTCTGTTTTTGACAGATTCTGTTTTTCGTGTGTTGTTTGCTTATTTTGATGAATCTATGGCTAGTAATAGAGTTTATGAACCATAGAAAAGTTGGAATACAGTAGGTTTAAAACCAATATAAATAAATAATGAGTTAATTACAGTACCTTAAGTGGTGGTTTGTTTTCTTTTACTAACGGAGCTCATGAGATTTTCTGTTTAAGTTTTGTGTTGTGAAGTTTTCAAGTTTTGGGTAAAGATTTGATGGATTATGGAACAAAGAGTGGCAAGAGCCTAAGCTTGGGGATTCCCAAGGCACCCCAAGGTAAAATCCAAGGACAACCAAAAGCCTAAGCTTGGGGATGCCCCGGAAGGCATCCCCTCTTTCGTCTTCGTCCATCGGTAACTTTACTTGGAGCTATATTTTTATTCACCACATGATATGTGTTTTGCTTGGAGCGTCTTGTATGATTTTAGTCTTTGTTTTTTTGTTTACCACAGTCATCCTTTCTGTACACACCTTTTGGGAGAGACACACATGAATTGGAATTTATTAGAATACTCTATGTGCTTTACTTATATCTTTTGAGCTAGATAATTTTGCTCTAGTGCTTCGCTTATATCTTTTAGAGCACGGCGTTGGTTTTATTTTATAGAAATAATTGATCTCTCATGATTTACTTATATTATTTTGAGAGTCCTTTAGAACAACATGGTAATTTTCTTTGGTTATAAATTTTAAATACTAAGAGAAGTTGGATGCTTGATGGTTGTTTTGAGATATAAAGGTGGTAATATTAGAGGTGTGCTAGTTGAGTAATTGTGAAATTGAGAAATACTTGTGTTGAATTTTGCAAGTCCCGTAGCATGCACATATGGTAAACGTTGTGTGACAAATTTGAAGCATGAGGTGTTCTTTGATTGCTTTCCTTATGAGTGGCGGTCGGGGACGAGCGATGGTCTTTTCCTACAAATCTATCCCCCTAGGAGCATGCGCATAGTGCTTGGTTTTGATGACTTGTAGGTTTTTGCAATAAGTATGTGAGTTCTTTTTGACTAATGTTGAGTCCATGGATTATACGCACTCTCACCCTTCCATCATTGCTAGCCTCTTCGGTACCGTGCATTGCCCTTTCTCACCTTGAGAGTTGGTGCAAACTTCGCCGGTGCATCCAAACCCCGTGATATGATACGCTCTATCACACATAAGCCTGCTTATATCTTCCTCAAAACAGCCACCATACCTACGTATTATGACATTTCCATAGCCATTCCAAGATATATTGCCATGCAACTTTCGACCGTTCCGTTTATTATGACACGCATCATCATTGTCATATTGCCTTGCATGATCATGTAGTTCACATCGTATTTGTGGCAAAGCCACCATGCTTAATTTTTCATACAGGTCACTCTTGATTCATCGCATATCCCGGTACACCGCCGGAGGCATACACATAGATTCATATTTTGTTCTAAGTATCGAGTTGTAATTCTTGAGTTGTAAGTAAATAAAAGAGTGATGATCATCATTAGAGCATTGTCCCATGTGAGGAAAGGATGATGGAGACTATGATTCCCCCACAAGTCAGGATAAGACTCCAGACGAATAAAAAAAAGAGGCCATAAAAAAGGCCCAAATAAAAAAATGATGAGAGAAAAAGAGAGAAGGGACAATGTTACTATCCTTTTTCCACACTTGTGCTTCAAAGTAGCACCATGATCTTCAAGATAGAGAGTCTCTTATTTTGTCACTTTCATATACTAGTGGGAATTTTTCATTATAGAACTTGGCTTGTATACTCCAATGATGGGCTTCCTCAAATGCCCTATGTCTTCGTGAGCAAGCAAGTTGGATGCACACCCACTTAGTTTCTTTGATGAGCTTTCATATATTTATAGCTCTAGTGCATCCGTTGCATGGCAATCCTACTCCTTGCATTGACATCAATCGGTGGGCATCTCCATAGCCCATTGATTAGCCGCATCAATGTGAGACTTTCTCCTTTTTTGTCTTCTCACACAACCTCAATCATTATATTCTATTCCACCCATAGTGCCATGTCCATGGCTCGCGCTCATATATTGCGTAAAAGTTGAAAGAGTTTAAAAAGGCCAAGTATGAAACAATTGCTTGGCTTCTCATCGGGGTTGTGCATGATGAGAGCATTTTGTGTGACGAAAATGAAGCATGGCCAAACTATATGATTTTGTAGGGATACGTTTTCTTTGGCTATGTTATTTTGATAAGACATAATTGCTTGGTTAGCATACTTGAAGTATTATTATTTTTATGTCAACATTAAACTTTTATCTTGAATCTTCCGGGTCTGAACATTCATGCCACAATAAAGAAAATTACATTGAAGAATATGCTAGAAAGCATTCTACATCAAAAATCTGTTTTTATCATTTACCTACTCGGACGAGCAGGAATTAAGCTTGGGGATGCTTGATACGTCTCCAACGCATCTATAATTTTTGATTGTTCCATGCTATTATATATTCTATTTTGGATGTTTAATGGGCTTTATTATACACTTTTATACTATTTTTGGGACTAACCTATTAACCCAAGGCCCGGTGCAAATTGCTGTTTTTTGTCTAGTTCAGTGTTTCGCAGAAAAGAAATATCAAACGGAGTCCAAACGGAATGAAACCTCCGGGAGCGTGATTTTTGGAACAAATGTGATCCAGAGGACTTGGAGTGGACATCAAGAAACAACCGAGGAGGCCACGAGGCAGGGGCGCGCCTACACCCTGGGCGCACCCTCCCCCCTCGCGGGACCCTCATGGCTCAACCAACCTACTTCTTCCTCCTATATATACTCATATACCCTGAAAATATCCAGGAGCACCATGAAATCCTATTTGCACCACCGCAACCTTCTGTACCCAAGAGATCCCATCTTGGGGCCTTTTCCGGAGCTCCGCCAGAGGGGGCATCGATTACGGAGGGCCTCTACATCAACTCCATGGCCCCTCCGATGATGTGTGAGTAGTTTACTTCAGACCTTCGGGTCCACGGTAATTAGCTAGATGGCTTCTTCTCTCTCTTTGGATCTCAATACAAAGTTCCCCTTGATCTTCTTGGAGATCTATTCGATGTAACTCTTTTTGCGGTGTGTTTGTCGAGATCCGATGAATTGTGGGTTTATGATCAAGTCTATCTATGAACAATATTTGATTCTTCTATGAAATCTTTTATGTATGATTGATTATCTTTGCAAGTCTCTTCAAATTACCAGTTTGCTTTGGCCTACTAGATTGTTCTTTCTTGCAATGGGAGAAGTGCTTAGCTTTGGGTTCAATCTTGCAGTGCTCGATCCCAGTGACAGAAAGGGAAATGACACGTATTGTATTGTTGCCATCGAGGATAAAAAGATGGGGTTTATATCATATTGCTTGATTTTATCCCTCTACATCATGTCATCTTACCTAATGTGTTACTCTGTTCTTATGAACTTAATACTCTAGATGTATGCTGGATAGCGGTCGATGTGTGAAGTAATAGTAGTAGATGCAGACAGGAGTCGGTCTACTTGTCACGGACGTGATGCCTATATACATGATCATGCCTAGATATTCTCATAATTATTCGCTTTCCTATCAATTGCTCGACAGTAATTTGTTCACCCACCGTAATACTTATGCTATCTTGAGAGAAGCCACTAGTGAAACCTATGGCCCCCGGGTTTATTCTCCATTATATTAATCTTCCATCAACAAGCTATTTCTATTACCTTTTATTTTGCAATCTTTACTTTTAATCTTTATCATAAAAATACCAAAAATATTATCTTATCATCTCTATCAGATCTCACTCTCTTAAGTGACCGTGAAGGGATTGGCAACCCATTTATCGCGTTGGTTGCGAGGTTCTTATTTGTTTGTGTAGGTACGAGGGACTTGCGTGTGGCCTCCTACTGGATTGATACCTTGGTTCTCAAAAACCGAGGGAAATACTTACGCTGCTTTGCTGCATCACCCTTTCCTCTTCAAGGGAAAACCAAGGCAGTGCTCAAGAGGTAGCAACTGTCTACAAAGCTCGACTTGTTGCGAAAGGTTTTCGACAACTTCAAGGAGTTGACTACGATGAGACCTTCTCACCCGTAGCGATGCTTAAGTCCGTCCGAATCATGTTAGCAATTGCCGCATTTTATGATTATGAAATTTGGCAAATGGATGTTAAAACTACATTCCTTAATGGGTATCTTAAAGAAGAGTTGTATATGATGCAACCAGAAGGTTTGGTCGATCCAAAAGTTGCTAACAAAGTGTGCAAGCTCCATCGATCCATTTATGGACTGGTGCAAGCCTCTTGGAGTTGGAATATATGCTTTGATAGTGTGATCAAAGCATATGGTTTTATACAGACTTTTGGAGAAGCCTGTATTTACAAGAAAGTGAGTGGGAGCTCTGTCGCATTTTTGATATTATATGTGGATGACATATTGTTGATCCAAAATGATACTGAATTTCTGGATAGCATAAAACGATACTTGAATAAGAATTTTTTCAAAGAAAGACCTCGGTGAAGCTGCTTACACATTGAGCATCAAGATCTATAGAGATAGATCAAGACGCTTGATAAGATTTTTCAATGAGTACATACCTTGACGAGATTTTGAAGTAGTTCAAAATGGAACAGTCAAAGAAGGAGTTCTTGCTTGTGTTGCAAGGCGTGAAGTTGAGTAGACACTCAAAACCCAACCACAGCAGAAAATAGAAAGAGAATGAAAAGTCATTCCCTATGCCTCAGTCATAGGTTCTATAAAGTATGCTATGCTGTGTACTGATACGTCTCCAATGTATCTATAATTTTTGATTGTTCCATGCTATTATATTATCTGTTTTGGATGTTTATGGGCTTTATTATGCACTTTTATATTATTTTTGGAACTAACCTATTAACCCAGAGCCCAGTGCCAGTTTCTATTTTTTTCCTTGTTTTAGAGTATCGCAGAAAAGGAAAATCAAACAGAGTCCAATTGACTTGAAACTTCACGGAACTTATTTTTGGACCAGAAGAAGCCCACTGAGTATCAGAGTTGGACCAGGAGAGTCCAGGGCTGCCCACGAGGGTGGGGGCGCGCCCACCCCCCTAGGCACGCCCCCTGCCTCGTGGATAGCCCGAAGGTCCACCGACATACTTCTTCCTCCCATATATACCCATATACCCTAAAAACTTCGAGGAGCACAATAGATCGGGAGTTCCGCCGCCAGAAGCCTCCGTAGCCACCGAAAACCAATCTAGACCCGTTCCAACACCCTGCCAGAGGGGGCAATCCCTCTCCGGTGGCCATCTTCATCATCCCGGTGCTCTCCATGACGAGGAGGGAGTAGTCCACCCTCGGGGCTGATGGTATGTACCAGTAGCTATGTGCTTGATCTCTCTCTCTCTCTCTCTCGTGTTCTTGAGGTGATACGATCTTGATGTATCGTGAGCTTTGCTATTATAGTTGGATCTTATGATGTTTCTCCCCCCTCTACTCTCTTGTAATGGATTGAGTTTTCCCTTTGAAGTTATCTTATCGGATTGAGTCTTTAAGGATTTGAGAACACTTGATGTATGTCTTGCGTGGGATACCCGTGGTGACAATGGGGTATTCTATTGATCCACTTGATGTATGTTTTTGGTGATCAACTTGCGGGTTCCGCTCATGAACCTATGCATAGGGGTTGGCACACGTTTTCGTCTTGACTCTCCGGTAGAAACTTTGGGGCACTCTTTGAAGTACTTTGTGTTGGTTTGAATAGATGAATCTGAGATTGTGTGATGCATATCGTATAATCATACCCACGGATACTTGAGGTGACATTGGAGTATCTAGGTGACATTAGGGTTTTGGTTGATTTGTGTCTTAAGGTGTTATTTTACTACGAACTCTAGGGCTGTTTGTGACACTTATAGGAATAGCCCAATGGATGATCGGAAAGAATAACTTTGAGGTGGTTTCGTACCCTACCATAATCTCTTTGTTTGTTCTCCGCTATTAGTGACTTTGGAGTGACTCTTTGTTGCATGTTGAGGGATAGTTATGTGATCCAATTATGTTATTATTGTTGACAAGGTTGTCAGAATCACGATTCTATTGTACGATTCTACGACTTTACGATCGAAACTAAGCCCTCTGATTCTATGATTTTGGTTCATAGAATCTACGTTTTTATGATCCTGGTAGTTAAGATTCTATGATTTGCGATCCTGCCATCGGACTTCCGATCCGATTCAGAATCACGATTCTGACAACCTTGATTGTTGAGAGGACTTGCACTAGTGAAAGTATGAACCCTAGGCCTTGTTTCAACGCATTGCAATACCGCTTATGCTCACTTTTATCAATAGTTACCTTGTTGTTTTTATATTTTCAGATTACACAAACCTTTATCTACCATCCATACACCACTTGTATCACCATCTCTTCGCCGAACTAGTGCACCTATACAATTTACCATTGTATTGGGTGTGTTGGGGACACAAGAGACTCTTTGTTATTTGGTTGCAGGGTTGCTTGATAGAGACCATCTTCATCCTATGCCTCCTACGGATTGATAAACCTTAGGTCATCCACTTGAGGGAAATTTGCTACTGTCCTACAAACCACTGCACTTGGAGGCCCAACAACGTCTACAAGAAGAAGGTTGTGTAGTAGACATCAAGCTCTTTTCTGGCACCGTTGCCGGGGAGGTTAGAGCTTGAAGGTATATCTTTAGATCTTGCAATCAAATCTTTTTGTTTCTTGTTTTAGCACTAGTTTAGTTTATAAAATAAAACTACAAAAAAATGGAATTGAGTTTGCCTCATACGCTTCATCTTTTTAATATATTTCGTGAGAATGATGGAAAGGAAAATTGTGCCAAAGTGTTAGAAGAAGAATGCATTAAAATGTTTGGCACTAAATCTTTGAATGATGAGCATGATTGCAATGTTGTTAGTATGAATTCCTTGAATATCCATGATGCTAATGATATGCAAAGCCACAAGCTTGGGGAAGCTATGTTTGATGAAGATGATATTTTTTGTCCCCCAAGTTTTGATGAGCAAATTTATTATGATGAAAGCATGCCTCCTATTTATGATGATTATATTGATGAAAGTGGATTTGGAGAGGTCATGACTTTATTTTGTGATGAATCCACTATCCCGGAAGAGGTTCCAATTTATTATGAGAACAAAGTTGCTATCTATGATGATTATTGTGATGACTTGTATGCTATAAATAATAATGATATCCATGAAACTTGTCATCATGATTTTAACCTTCAACTAGATTATGCCTCACATGATAGTTATTTTGTTGAGTTTGCTCCCACCATTATTCATGAGAAGAATTTTGCTTATGTAGAGAGTAGTAAATTTTATATGCTTGTAGACCATTAAAAGAATGCTTTAGGTTCTGGTTATATTGTTGAATTAATTCATGATGCTACTGAGAATTATTGTGAGGGAGGAATATATGCTTGTAGGAATTGCAATAATATCAAGTTTCCTCTCTATGTGTTGAAAATCTTGAAGTTATGCTTGTTTTGCCTTCCTATGCTAGTTGATTATTGTTCCCACAAGTTGTTTGCTCACAAAATCCCTATGCATAGGAAGTGTGTTAGGCTTAAATGTGCTAGTCATATTCTTCATGATGCTCTCTTTATGTTTCAATTCTTATCTTTTATGTGAGCATCATTGAAATCATCATGCCTAGCTAGGGGCGTTAAACGATAGCGCTTGTTGGCAGGCAACCCAATTTTATTTTTGTCCCTTGCTTTTTGCTCCTGTTTAGTAATAAATAATTTATCTATCCTCTGTTATGATCGAGTTTTTATGTTTTAATTAGTGTTTTTGCCAAGTAGAACCGTTGGGAAGACTTGGGGAAAGTCTTTGCGATCATGCTGTAAAAAACAGAAACTTTAGCGCTCACGAGAATTGCTGCCATTTTTTATTGGAGAGTGCTATTTAGTTAATTATTTTTTAAGATGATTAATAGGTAATTTTCTCATGTCCAGAAATTTAGTTTATAATTTTGGGGTTCCAGAAGTTTGCGTTAGTTACAGATTACTACAGACTGTTCTGTTTTTGACAGATTCTGTTTTCTATGTGTTGTTTGTTTATTTTGATGAATCTATGGCTAGTAAAATAGTTTAGAAACCATAGAGAAGTTGGAATACAGTAGGTTTAACACCAATATAAATCAAGAATGAGTTCATTACATTACCTTGAAGTGGTGTTTTGTTTTCTTTCGCTAACGGAGCTCAAGAGATTTTCTATTTTGAGTTTTGTGTTGTGAAGTTTTCAAGTTTTGGGTTAAGTTTTGATGCATTATGGAACAAGGAGTGGAAAGAGTCTAAGCTTGGGGATGCCCATGGCACCCCAAGGTAAAATTCAAGGACAACCAAGAGCCTAATCTTGGGGATGCCCCGGAAGGCATCCCCTCTTTCGTCTTTGTTCAATGGTAACTTTACTTGGAGCTATATTTTATTCGCCACATGATATGTGTTTTGCTTGGAGCGTCATTTTATTTTATTTAGTTTTGGTTGCTGTTTGAATAAAACACCAAGATCTGAAATTCTTAAATGTTAGAGAGTCTTCACATAGTTGCATAATTATTTGACTACTCATTGATCTTCACTTATATCCTTCGGAGTAGTTTGTTGTTGCTCTAGTGCTTCACTTATATCCTTTCATACCACGATGGTGGTTTTATTTTCTATAAATAGATGAACTCTCATGCGTCACTTATATTATTTTGAGAGTCCTAAACAGCATGGTAATTTTCTTTGGTTATGAATTTAGTCCTAATATGATGGGCATCCAAGAGGGATATAATAAAAACTTTCATATAAGTGCATTGAATACTAAGAGAAGTTTGATACTTGATGATTGTTTTGAGATATGGAGATGGTGATATTAGAATCATGCTAGTTGAGTAGTTGTGAATTTGAGGAATACTTGTGTTCAAGTTTGTGATTCCCGTAGCATGCACGTATGGTGAACCGTTATGTGATGAAATCGGCACATGATTTATTTATTGATAGTCTTCCTTATGAGTGGTGGTCGGGGACAAGCGATGGTCTTTTCCTACCAATCTATCCCCCTAGGAGCATGCACGTAGTACTTTGCTTCGATAACTAATAGATTTTTGCAATAAGTATGTGAGTTCTTTATGACTAATGTTGAGTCCATGGATTATACGCACTCTCACCATTCCACCATTGCTAGCCTCTCTAGTACCGCACAACTTTCGCCGGTACCATAAACCCACCATATACCTTCCTCAAAACACCCACCATACCTATCTATCATGACATTTCCTGTAACATCACAAATTTTCAATTTGGAATGTTATACACTAGATCATCTTTGCATATCATATTTTATTGCATTTTGGTTGATCCTAGAAATTTCATGCAACTCAAGGACCCTCGGAGAGAGTTGGGGATTTTGTTATTTTCATATCTGAGTTGTCTCAAATTTTGAAAAATAGGATCATTTGATTTTATTTATTTTATCTTCAATCATTTCTATTACAAAAATACGAGAGAGGGAATAAAATGAATTTCCCAAAATAAAGAAATATTGAGGATTTAATAAAAAAATCAAATAAGATTTTATTTTGGTTTTATTTGCTATTTTATTTGAATTTAGAAAAAATGCGCGTTTTTCGAAATTGCATTTAGGCCCCAAATAAATGTTCATCCTGTGCGGCTTGATTTTAGAAGCCGGGGAAAATTTATATCAGGATTTTTGGAGTATGTTTAGTATTTCTTTTGCTTTTTTCGAGCATAATTATTTAAAAAAAAAGTCCGGACCGACCTTGGGCCGTAACCGGACAGGACTCCTCCTGGCCGGGCCTCTTATAAGCGCCCCGAGGCCCCGGCCAAAGCCCAAGCCGCACCCCACCCGAAAACCCTAACCCTAGCCGGCCCCCGCCGCTGCCGCCGCCGCCGCCGCCGGAGCACCGCCGCCCCGCCGGACTGCCGCCGCCGTTAGCCGGAGGTAGTTTTTTTTTCGCCTTCGGTTTTCCGACGGTTTTGTTCATTTTTTTAGTTTCGGTTTTTTAAAATAGATCAGTTTTCCAGTTTATTTAATGAGCGAGCATTCGTCCGTTTGTTTGTTTTAACGAACGTTCGTCGTTTTTCTTTTTCTCGGATTAAATCCGCGATTTTTCAGATCGCGATTTCTGATCCGATTTTCGTTTTAGTCTAACTTTTCGCTCGTTTATCGGAATCAGGCGATTCAAGCGCCTGGAGTTTCGTCTCGAAACCCTCTTTCCGTTTAGCCAACTCAAACAAGTTTTTGCCACTATAAAAATTACCCTAGATCCAGAATAGTAAATGAAGCTTGTTTCTTTTGCCGTTTGTCTTTCATTGCTTCGTTCGATTTGATTCTTTTTGCCAACCGGAGTTCTTAAGATGAATTTTCTGGTTACATCTCTTATTTGAGTTTTACCTGTGCATTAGTTGAGGACTTATTGTATGCTTGTTTGTTTGCGATAGAGTACCCGGAGTGCGCCGCTTGCTACTTCGAATCGCTAGGTTTCCCGGATCATCAGCAAGGTAAGTAACACTTTGATCATGCTTTTCCCACTACCCAGTTTTATTGCATTAGATAAATCCTCACACGTTGCATGATTAGGATCTAATTAAATTGTGGGTTTGGGAAGTAGTTGAGGTAGTACCTATTACCTATTTATTATCAAACCTTTGGCAGTTACTTCTACGTTTGCTTATTATGCCATGCTATGCTAGTAGACGTGGATTGGGTGAGTGTATCCATGACAGATGTGAGATTGTTAATTAATGGTTTATTTAAGGTGGCAACTTAAACACACATCTGGGTGGATTGAGGCACCTGGGTATTCCAGCGATTGCCTGTTTTTCTTTTGGACCGCCACCCAGGCTCAAAGGGATCGTGAGATTATTCATGCTAGAAACTTCCGTGTGCAGCCACAAGCTATTATGGGCTCTAGCATAGTTGATTAAGTTGTGCGAACTCTTACAGTGGTAGACTAGCAGATGTAGGGGACAGTAGGTGTAACGGTCTACCCGATCGTAAGGTGCTAGCGCTTCTGAAAGACTATGTCTCGGTCATCCGTCTTCTCAAATACCATGTAGTGTGAGAAACCAAACGGAGGCGATCGAGTCTTGTGGGGAAAAGTGCGCAAACCTCTGCAGAGTGTATAAACTAATCATGATTAGCCGTGTCCCCGGTTATGGACATCTTGAGTATCTAGTACCTGGATTATCATGTGAATCTGAACATGTTACTCTAAAACTTAATTTTGTTGGGTTTTGTTTAATGATGATGCTTAATTGGGATTGAGAATGCTGTCAACCATTCTCAATGTTTAACAACTACCATGATAGTTAAATAAAATTTATTCCTTTGCAGTAGGGAAAAATTGGCTTTACGCAAAACTGTAACCATAGAGCTTTCCACCAGCCAAATATGCATATAGAATAGCCTATTTCATTCCATTATTCTCTATGTGTTATTTTGCCAGCATATTCCATGTGCTGACCCGTTTCGGGCTGCAACGTTAATGTTGTAGACTTTTCAGACGACGATTAAGGAGTTTTTAGGTCGTGGTTCTATACTCAGTGATGCCGTTGGAGTTGATGACTCACTTATCTTCCAAGCCTTCCGCTGTTATCATTATTAGATGGCCTTAGGCCATATTTATTGTAATAAGTTCTCTTTTGAGACACTCGATGTAATAAGTGTGTGATTGCTACTTTGTTATAAATCCTTCAAGTACTGTGTGGTGTCAGCATTACTGATCCAGGGATGACACCTGAGCACAGAGATTGGACCGTTTGAGGTCTGGCCGCTACATTTCCATAGCCATTCCGAGATATATTGCCATGCAAATTTCCACCGTTCCGTTTGCTATGACACACGCCATCATTGTCATATTGCTTTGCATGATCATATAGTTGACATTGTATTTGTGGTAAAGCCACCGTTCATAATTCTTTCATACATGTCACTCATGCATCATTGCATATCCCAGTACACCGCCGGAGGCATTCATATAGAGTCATATCTTGTTCTAAGTATTGAGTTGTAATTCTTGAGTTGTAAGTAAATAAAAGTGTGTGATCATCATTATTAGAGCATTGTCCCAGTGAAGAAAGGATGATGGAGAATATGATTCCCCCACAAGTTGGGATGAGACTCCGGGCGAAAAAATAAATAAATAAAAGAGGCCAAAGAAGCCCAAATAAAAAAAGAGGCCATAAAAAAAGATAAAGGCCCAAATAAAAAAATAAAAAAATGAGAGAAAAAGAGAGAAGGGACAATGCTACTATCCTTTTACCACACTTGTGCTTCAAAGTACCACCATGATCTTCATGATACAGAGTCTCCTATGTTGTCACTTTCATATACTAGTGGGAATTTTACATTATAGAACTTGGCTTGTATATTCTAATGATGGGCTTCCTAAAAATGCCCTAGGTCTTTGTGAGCAAGCAAGTTGGATGCACACCCACTAGTTTCTTTTGTTGAGCTTTCATACACTTATATCTCTAGTGCATCCGTTGCATGGCAATCCTTACTCACTCACATTGATATCTATTGATGGGCATCTCCATAGCCAGTTGGTATGCCTAGTTGATGTGAGACTATCTTCTCCCTTTTGTCTTCTCCACAACCACCATTCTATTCCACCTAGAGTGCTATGTCCATGGCTCACGCTCATGTATTGCGTGAAGATTGAAAACGTTTGAGAACATCAAAAGTATGAAACAATTGCTTGGCTTGTCATTGGGGTTGTGCATGATTTAAATACTTTTTGTGGTGAAGATGGAGCATAGCCAGACTATATGATTTTGTAGGGATAGCTTTCTTTGGTCATGTTATTTTTAGAAGACATGATTACTTGGTTAGTATGCTTGAAGTATTATTATTTTTATGTCAATATTAAACTTTTGTCTTGAATCTTATGGATCTGAATATTCTTGCCACAATAAAGAGAACTACATGGATAAATATGTTAGGTAGCATTCCACATCAAAAATTCTGTTTTTATCATTTACCTACTCGAGGACGAGCAGGAATTAAGCTTGGGGATGCTGATACGTCTCCAACGCACTATAATTTTTGATTGTTCCATGCTATTATATTATCTGTGTTGGATGTTTGTGGGCTTTATTATGCACTTTTATATTATTTTTGGGACTAACCTATTAACCCAGAGCCTAGTGCCAGTTTCTGTTTTTTCCCGTGTTTTAGAGTATTGCAGAAAAGGAAAATCAAACAGAGTCCAATTGACCAGAAACTTCATGGAACTTATTTTTGGACCAGAAGAAGCCCACAGAGTATCGGAGTTGGACCAGGAGAGTCCCGGGCTGCCAACGAGGGTGGGGGCGCGCCCACCCCCTAGGTGCGCCCCCTGCCTCGTGGACAGCCCGGAGGTCCACTATCGGTGTCAAAACCGGCGGATCTCGGCTAGGTGGTCCCGAACTGTGTGTCTAGGCCGGATGGTAACAGGAGGCAAGGGACACGAAGTTTTACCCAGGTTCAGGCCCTCTCGATGGAGGTAAAACCCTACGTCCTACTTGATTAATATTGATGATATGGGTAGTACAAGAGTAGATCTACCACGAGATCACAGAGGCTAAATCCTAGAAGCTAGCCTATGGTATGATTGCTGATGTGTATGTTGTCCTACGGACTAAAACCCTCTGGTTTATATAGACACCAGATAGGGTTAGGGTTACATAGAGTCGGTTACAATGGTAGGAGATCTTCATATCTGTATCGCCAAGCTTGCCTTCCACGCCAAGGAAAGTCCCTTCCGGACGCGGGACGGAGTCTTCAATCTTGTTTCTTCATAGTCCGGGAGTCCGGCTGAAGGTATAGTTCGGCTATCCGAACACCCCCTAATCCAGGGCTCCCTCAGTAGCCCCTGAACCAGGCTTCAATGACGACGAGTCCGGCGCGCAGATTATCTTCGGCATTGCAAGGCGGGTTCCTTCTCCAAGTACTTTATAGAAGATTTTAAACACAAAGATAGTGTCCAGCTCTGCAAAATAAGTTTTCCACATATTGCCATAGAGAGAATAATATTTACACAAATCTAATCTGCTGACGTATTCCATAGTGCGACACACCACGACCAAGCTTTTATCCGAGTCGTTTCATTATCCCACCTCAGCGCATCATGTGAGGCGGTTTCCTTGGAACGTCTTGTCAAAGAAGAGATCGTGTCCCCTTATTCCGGGATTCTCATCAATACGGGCGTGGGTAACCCAACCGTTTCTAGGACTTCTAGATTATAGGCAAGTCCAAACGGACACGGAGAGGACACTTAATGTTCGCCTCTTTATAAAGGGATGAGGCTTTTTATTTTTCCCTCCCGTGCTCAATCAAATCTTTCCCCCACCTCAAGCTCAAACGCCCAAAGTTTAGGTCGGGAGCTCCGAACCTTCAGTCATGTCTGGATATAGCCTTCAAGGCCAATGGGTGCATTCCTCCATTACGGAAGAAGACGTCAAAAAGTTGAGGGAGGCCAGATATATGACCGCCGAGACTCTGCATCGGCTGCCTCCCCGGGGGCAGGCCGTCCCCTCCCTCGAACCCAACGAGAGCGTCGTGTTCGTCTCCCACTTCCTCCGAGGTCTAGGCCTTGCATTGGATCCTTTTGTCAGTGGCTTGATGTTTTACTACGGGCTAGATTTCCATGATCTAGCTCCAGACTCCTTTCTTCATATCACTATGTTTATTGTTGTGTGCGAGGCCTTCCTTCGGGTTACCCCTCACTTTGGCCTATGGCTCAAGACTTTTGAAGTAAAGCCGAAGATGATCGAGGGGAAACATGCGGCGTGTGGAGGTGCCTCAATACGCAAGATGACGGGGGCTGCATGGCCCAAAGGTTCCATTCCAGAGGTGTCTGAATTGTGGCAACAGGAGTGGTTCTACATCACGGCTCCTAGAAGTGCCAAGTGGGCGGCCGCCCCATTTTCCGCCCGGGCCCTCCTCCACAACTGATGTCATGGATTAGCAGAGGATTGAGCTGGGGTCCGGCCAAGGACGTGCCTATACTGCAAAGTCGCATTCAAGATCTCTTTAATGGAGATTTCAGTTTGGTCACGGTAACACAAGTTATGCTGGTTCGTCAAGTCCAGCCTTGCAAACGCCGGCCTCTTCGCTTGTGGGAGTTCAATCCCGAGGGACCGTGCGCCATTCAAAATTTCCTCGGCCTGACGCACGAGGAGATGTACAAGTTGTTCTTCGGACCTCAAGTGGAGTGTCCGGAAATTACCGAGGACGTGGGCCTGAGTAGCAACCGTGCCGTCGAACAGGTAAGGCATCTTCCGACCGAGCGTACTACCTCTCCTTTGATGCGAAGTTATTTCTGAGAGTTTGCTTTTTGACCAGGACTGGCTAACGAAGGCAAAGTTGATTCGGTGCTCGGCCCCCCTCCCCGAGGGTTTGGAAAATCCTATATTGGAAAAGATGCTCCACACCGCACCTTGCCTGGAGCCCTTGAAGGAAAATGCGGGCGGTCCCGGGCCCCAAACGCTGGCCGCTCTAGCCGAGGGAGCGAGCGTCTCCATGAAGGAAGACGACCAGAAGAGGAAAAGGATTGCGTCTGGGGATTCGGAAGCCGAAGCTTCCTAACGGGAGAAGAAGTCTCCCACAGAGGGTCCTACCCCTGGGGGTGCGGTTGCCGCACAAAGTCCGTGGGGGGATCAATTCTCCCACGAGTCGTAAGTGACCCAAAATACCTTAATAGTACAGATATGTCGTCTTTTCTTCTGAGAATATAACCACTGCATGTATCTTTGCAGTTCGGGCCTTAGCCCCTCTCAAATGAGCTCGTCTTCGGGGGATCTTCTTCCAGAGATGATGGAGAGCGAAACGCCTCCTCCGGACTCCTTCGCTCCGGAAGCAGGCGACCCTGAAGTGTCGTCGCGGAGGGCCTCTCCGAGTCCGGCGAGGCCAGAAGATAATCCCGTCGACCCCCGAAGTTCCCAGTGTCCGGCTCCCGAAGAGAGCAGACAAATGAGTCTAGCACCGTCTAGTGTGCGGTCGGATGTTCTGAGGGAGTTGGTGGGGCGAGCGGTCATCTCAGATGAACACCATGTGCTGATGAATACGGTGATGGAGAGAATCTTGTTCGCCGAAAGCGGATTGCATAAAGCTTTTATGAGTCTACTGATAGGTTTTGAGGTATGTAAAATAATGTATGATAACCCTGCACATGCTAAGTGTGCCCTGTGTAGATAGTAGCCCCTGAGACTCTGGTTGTCGTTGGGAACGACGACGATCAGAGGATCATAATCCCAGGTAGTAACCATACTGCCTCTATGAGCAGGTGATGGAAGCTCCGGTGGCTAGCCGGACTAGCGAGTTTGCCCATTTAAGACGGCAATTGGATGCGGTAGACGCCGACATCGAGCTTGTTAACAAAAGGCTTGATGAGGCGTAGGGTAAGTGTTATTATCTGGTAAACGCCGCATAGTGAGAGCAGCATGAAGCCAGTATGTTTAACATGTTATGACTGCAGATGGAGCTGCCACTGTTGAAGCCTTGCGGGCGGAACTTGCCCGAGCCAAGGAACAAGCGAAATTGGATAATGCAGCTGCTTTGAAGGTGGCCAAAGAGTTGCGAGCCGAGAAGGCCGCGCATGGCGAGAGCCGAGATAAGATGGACAATATGGCCATAGAATTAAAAGCTGCCGTCGACCGTTGCCGGGTTCTTGAAAAGGAAAACCAGGCGAAGGCATCAGACCTCGAGAAGGCTGCTGCAACGGGAAAAGACCTCCGCTCTGCTATGAGGGCAAAAAAGGAGGAGCTTCGGGAAGCCGGGGATATTTTAGGTGGGAAATCCTTTATGTTGTAGAGGAAGTTTGGAGATCCACGGTATGCCCCTCTGGATCGGCTGTGGAGTTCGGAGGATGCGTATATGGATTTGGCGGCGAGCGCTGCTGATGCGGCCAAGTACTTCAAGGGTCAGACGGACCGTGAAGTGGACCAGCTGTTTTGGACAAAATTCCATTCTCCTGAGCGTCCACTTTCGTTGTCAGACCAACTAGCCAAATGGGCCGAACTGAATAGGTTGTCCGGACTCGCCATGAGGTCTGTTGTGGATCAGCTATGGCCGGAAAGGCTAAAACCGAACAACTATTTTGGCTTGGTGCAGCAGTTCCTTGACGTGGTGCCGCGCATTAATGCAATGAAGAGGTCGGCATGTATAGAAGGCGCACGAATGGCCTTTGCCCGTGTTAAAGCAAACTGGGTGGAGATGGATGCTACCACTGTTGCAGCACGGGATTCGGCCATAGGTCGAAGGGCTGCTGAGCACTACTTTGAGGAAGTTCTTGAGGGTGCTCATTTCATAGAGACCCAGTGCTCAAAAAATATTATGTTTGAGTGATATGTAATATCATTGTAAGCGAAATGCTTTTATAAATTTTCATAAGGCTACTTTTATACTTTTGCCTGAAAGTAATATGATGCCTCCTGGGCGGCCGTTTATGTATACATGTATATAACCTGAAAGATTGCAGTCGTCGGCTTCAACCCCCACGCATATAATGCCGGGGTGTTCGCAAAGACACGAGTTCACACTTAACCCAACGTCTTGGTCCTATAAAGGAGGTGATAGCGGAGCGAGCGAGGCAACCGGACTATAATGCTTTAACACTTTCACTTAGCCATAGGAGTTTGACAGTGGGGCTACTAGATAGCCCCTGGTGGCTCCGCACTCTCCCGATCCTGGGGTGCGTACATGCCTGGCCGGGAAACGGTCCTTCGTTAAGGCGGGGGAATTCTAACATTCCCATAGGTCGTCGAGTGGTTGACCAGTCTCACGCTATATCATGACAGTCAGTTTTCGGCTTTCTCTACTGAGGTGCTTGTCCGGATGAACCAGGGCACAATCGCAGTAGTTCTCCTGGTGCTACCTTAGCCGGTAAAGCGGAACGTAAGGCACCAAAACACAGGAGCCGGGCAAACCCAACATTTGACCAAAGACAATGATTCGGAGCTGATGCATATAGGTCCAAACTCGCACCGCCGAACACTCCCTAAGGTATTCGGTCTTTGTGGTATAAACCAGGCCTAAAAATGGCCTTTGAAAGAAGCCCCTTGTGTCCAGGTACGTGCATTGTTCTGGTGTGGCCACATGCCAAGACGTCAGCATCCTTCTCAACGGTGGATATGTATCAACAAGAGACAGTAAAAAAGGTTTACGCAGGGTCTTAATCTAAAAAGAATCCTTGGGGCGGGTCCCTGCTGCACGTCTGCGCATGTGTCTCCGTTGTGCCGTATCCTGGACGGGTGTAGCACGATGATCGTCTGTAAAAGAGAGGAATTTGGGTGAAAAGGTGGTCGTGCAACAAGATAGTTTTCTAAAGAAACCATGTGTAATTCAAGAGGAGGAGAAATTGCCACTTGTCTGCGTGCGTGGAGCCCCTTGTATTGAAAAATAGGGGTGTGACCATTTATGCGGTATAAGTAGTGGCGCCAGACTCGATTAGTTGTGTCTGAGGTCTTGAGGACCTATTGGATGCTTTCGTTGGTCCGGGCGCCTTTAGTGTGCGGCTGCCAAGGCAGCCTCACTCTCTTCGGCGCGCAGAGATCGCTTGATACTTTCGTGCACTGAAATGATGCCTCGTGGACCGGGCATCTTGAGTGTAAGGGAGGCGTAGTGTGGTATTGCATTAAAGCGAGTGAAAGCTTCGCGTCCGAGCAGTGCTTGATAGCCACTTTGGAACGGAGCGATGTGGAAAGTTAAATGCTCATGAAGAAAGTTATCGGGGGAGCCGAATATGACCTGTAATAGGAGGGAGCCCGTGCAACGAGCCCCTGGGCCTGGCGTTACTCCTTTGAAGGTAGTGTTGCTATGGCGAATTTGTGTTGGGTCTAACCCCATCGCACGGATTGTATCCTAATATATTAGGTTTAGGCTGTTGCCGCCGTCCATCAATACTCGTGTGAAGTGATATCCGCCAATTACTGGGTTTAACACCAGGGTGGCCCATCCTGTGTGTCGGATACTTGCTGAGTAATCGTGATGGTCGAAAATGATCGGTCGAGATGACCAGTGGCAGGACTTCTCGGTGATAGGCGCTTGGGTATATTTTTCTGGGAGTGCCGCATTACCTTTTCCCTTGATCACGTGTAACACGTTTACTGTTTTGACTTCGGGTGGAAATTTCTTTTGTTCCCCCGTGTCTCGCTTGGGAGGTTCCTCCTCGTCTTCACTTGGTGTATCGTCCCCCTTGTGTACGGCGTTGAGCTTGCCGGACTGCTTGAAGACCCAACATTCCCTGTGGGTATGATTGGCAGGTTTGCCAGGGGTACTATGGATCTGACATACTTGGTCCCGAATTTTGTTGAGGCTGGACAGTTCATCCCTGGTGCCTTTAGGGGGCGGCTTTTGGCCTGGTCGAGAGACTTTGAATCCGGCGTTTACTGTCGTGCCCTTCGTGCTGTCTTCTTTATTCTGGCGTTTGTTATTGCTGTTGCGCGTGATTTCCCGTTTCCATCTCTAACTTCAGATGTGTTGGGATCGCTAGTGCTGCATCTGGCTAGCTAGCTGTCCTCACCCACGCAAAAGCGGGTCATGAGGTTTGTTAATGCGGCCATTGTTCTCGGCTTATTTTGGCCGAGGTGTCTGGCGAGCCATTCGTCACGGACGCTATGCATGGAAGCCGCTAAGGCTTCGGCGTCCGGACAGTCAACAATCTGGTTCTTTTTAGTAAGAAACCTATTCCTAAGCTTTCGGGCTGACTCTCCGGGCTGCTGAGTTATATGACTCGGATCATCCGCATCCGGAGGTCGGACATAAGTCCCTTGAAAATTTGCCCGAAAGGCATCTTCGAGCTCTTCCCAACTTCCAATGGAGCTTTCGGGGAGGCCTTTGAGCCAGTGACGAGCTGGCCCTTTGAGATTGAGGGTAAGTACTTGATGGCGTGGAGATCATCTCCTCGAGCCATATGGATATGAAGGATGTAGTCCTCAATCCAGACCCCCCGGGTCTGTTGTTCCGTCGTATGCCTATATGTTTACGGGCTTGAATCCCTCTGGAAATTCATGGTCTAGCACCTCATCGGTGAAACACAAGGGATGTGCGGCACCCCTGTAGCTGGGTGTGCCATGTTGTTCGGACGTTTGTTGTGTTGCATTGTATGCTGGGGCGCGCCTGCGTGGTCCATAAGTGGATCTTGTTGCACCGTCCTTTGGGTGCGAGCCCTCGCATGGGTCCCGTGTTGTATTGTGAGCGGCGTTGTATGCCGTTCTGTGTTGATAGAGGGGTCATCTATCCGACCGGGTGGCTGCTTTGATATTTGGTTGTGGGGGGTCAGAGGCCTCCTCATGGAATTTAGGTAGTAGCTTACGCTTTGGGTAGCTTTTTGAGGGGCGATTGTCGCCGTACATTGCTGCTGTATTGAGTATTTTACTCCATCTGAATTGGAGTGTGTTTTGCGTGGCCTTGAGCCTTCACTTCTGCTTTTTAAGGCTCCTCGCGGTGGCAACGAGCCTTTTGGGGGCATTTTGATGCTCCGGGTGCCTGTCCGGCGTTATGTCGTCCGGGTCATTATCCTTGATAGGATTTTTTTGTTCGGTTTGAACATCCGGATTGCCGTTGTCCGGCAGCGGTTCGCCCTGCTCCAGCGGTGGGTCTGTGTGATCGCTATTTCTGTCGAGGCGGGATTTGGGGCGGCGCTTGCGTCGCCATTTTGACTGCTTTTCGAGGGAACAAGCCTTCGGTGCGTCCTTCCGCTCTTTGTCGTCATCTTTTGGTGCGTTCCAGGGCCCAACAGGCGCTGGTTCTTCATCATCTCCTTCATCGGTGTCCATACCGTCGATGTCTTCGGAGTCGACTTCGAGCATGTCGGTTAGGTCGTCGACAGTGGCTACAGAGTGGGTGGTGGGTGGGCTTTGAATTTCTTCATCGTCCGTACCCCAACCTTGCTGACCGCAGTCTGGCCAGGGCTCTCCTGATAAAGAGAGAGACTTCAGTGTCTTCAAGATATCGCCGAAAGGCGAGTGCTGAAAGATGTCTGCGGCAGTGAACTCCATGATCAGCGCCCAATCGGATTCGATTGGCAGGGGCATGGAAGGTTCGGAGTCCGGCTCCTTGGAGTCACGAGTCCCGCAGAATACGAGGCTGGTGTTTGGCTCAACCGCCGTTGGGATCGCAGCCCCCGAGGCGGCGTCCAACCGCCTATCCTTGATCGGCGCGGTTGGCTCCGGACTAAGGGTTGGAGCCGATGCGGGTATGGCCTCCAGGGCACTGTTCGGCGGCAAAGCTAGATCATGCTCGTCGTGACAGTGTGGCGCTCTTGGCAGTGGCTCGAATCCGTCGAAGATCAAATCCCCGCGGATGTTAGCCGTGTGGTTTAAACTTCTAAATCTGACCTGACAACCAGGGGCGTAGCTTTTGATCCTACTCCAGACGGCCAAGCGAATTGGCCCGCAGTGCGAAGCCGTCAAAGTCGAAGATCTGCCCAGGGAGAAAGGTCTCACCCTGGACTGCATCGCTATTGATGATCATAGGAGCCATCGGACCTGACGGCGACGGCACAGAGGAACTCTCAATGAAAGCACCAATGTCGGTGTCAAAACCGGCGGATCTCGGGTAGGGGGTCCCGAACTGTGCGTCTAGGCCGGATGGTAACAGGAGGCAAGGGACACGAAGTTTTACCCAGGTTCGGGCCCTCTCGATGGAGGTAAAACCTTACGTCCTACTTGATTAATATTGATGATATGGGTAGTACAAGAGTAGATCTACCACGAGATCAGAGAGGCTAAACCCTAGAAGCTAGCCTATGGTATGATTGCTGATGTCTATGTTGTCCTACGGACTAAAACCCTCCAGTTTATATAGACACCGGATAGGGTTAGGGTTAGATAGAGTCGGTTACAATGGTAGGAGATCTTCATATCCGTATCGCCAAGCTTGCCTTCCACGCCAAGGAAAGTCCCTTCAGGACGCGGGATGGAGTCTTCAATCTTGTATCTTCATAGTCCGGGAGTCGGGCTGAAGGTATAGTTCGGCTATCCGAACACCCCCTAATCCAGGACTCCCTCATCCACCGACGTACTTCTTCCTCCCATATATACCCATATACCCTAAAAACTTCGAGGAGCACAATAGATCAGGAGTTCCGCTGCCAAAAGCCTCCGTAGCCACCGAAAACCAATCTAGACCCGTTCCGGCACCCTGCCGGAGGGGCAATCCCTCTCCGGTGGCCATCTTCATCATCCCGGTGCTCTCCATGACAAGGAGGGAGTAGTCCACCCTCGGGGCTGAGGGTACGTACCAGTAGCTATGTGCTTGATCTCTCTCTCTCTCTCTCTCTCTCTCTCTCTCGTGTTCTTGAGGTGATACGATCTTGATGTATCACAAGCTTTGCTATTATAGTTGGATCTTATGATGTTTCTCCCCCCTTTACTCTCTTGTAATGGATTGAGTTTTCCCTTTGAAGTTATCTTATCGGATTGAGTCTTTAAGGATTTGAGAACACTTGATGTATGTCTTGCGTGGGATACCCGTGGTGACAATGGGGTATTCTATTGATCCACTTGATGTATGTTTGGTGATCAACTTGCGGGTTCCGCTCATGAACCTATGCATAGGGGTTGGCACACGTTTTAGTCTTGACTCTCCGGTAGAAACTTTGGGGCACTCTTTGAAGTACTTTGTGTTGGTTTGAATAGATGAATCTGAGATTGTGTGATGCATATCGTATAATCATACCCACGGATACTTGAGGTGACATTGGAGTATCTAGGTGACATTAGGGTTTTGGTTGATTTGTGTCTTAAGGTGTTATTTTACTACGAACTCTAGGGCTGTTTGTGACACTTATAGGAATAGCCCAATGGATTGATCGGAAAGAATAACTTTGAGGTGGTTTCATACCCTACCATAATCTCTTCGTTTGTTCTCCACTATTAGTGACTTTGGAGTGACTCTTTGTTGCATGTTGAGGGATAGTTATGTGATCCAATTATGTTATTATTGTTGAGAGGACTTGCACTACTGAAAGTATGAACCCTAGGCCTTGTTTCAACGCATTGCAATACCGCTTACGCTCACTTTTATCAATAGTTACCTTGCTGTTTTTATATTTTCAGATTACACAAACCTTTATCTACCATCCATATACCACTTGTATCACCATCTCTTCGCCGAACTAGTGCATCTATACAATTTACCATTGTATTGGGTGTGTTGGGGACACAAGAGACTCTTTGTTATTTGGTTGTAGGAATGCTTGATGGAGACCATCTTCATCCTACGCCTCCTACGAATTGATAAACCTTAGGTCATCCAGTTGAGGGAAATTTGCTACTGTCCTACAAACCTCTGCACTTGGAGGCCCAACAACATCTACAAGAAGAAGGTTGTGTAGTAGACATCATGTACCAGTCCTATTGTATACCTTAGCATGATTCTGGCAAGGGAGTACAATAGTGATCTAGGAGTAGATCACTAGACAGCGGTCAAAAGTATCCTTAGAGAACTAAGGAAATATTTCTTGGTTATGGAGGTGATAAAAGAGTTCGTCGTAAAGAGTTATGTCGATTCAAGCTTTTTACATCGATCTAGATGACTCTTAGTTTTGATCTAGATACATATTGAAAGTGGGAGCAATTAGCTAGAGTAGCTCCGTGCAGAGTATTGTAGACATAGAAATTTGCAAAATACATACGGATCTGAATGTTGCAGACCCATAGACTAAACTTCTCTCACAAGAAAAACATGATCACTCTTTGGGTGTTAATCACATAGCGATGTGCAACTAGATTATTGACTCTAGTAAACCCTTGGGGTATTAGTCACATGGAGATGTGAACTAATCACATAAAGATGTGAACTATTGGTGTTAAATCACATGATGATGTGAACTAGATTATTGACTGTAGTGCAAGTGGGAGACTAAAGGAAATATGCCCTAGAGGCAATAATAAAGTTGTTATTTATATTTCCTTATATCATGATAAATGTTTATTACTCAGGCTAGAATTGTATTAACCGGAAACTTAGTACATGTGTGAATACATAGACAAACAGAGTGTCACTAGTTTGCCTCTACTTGACTAGCTCTTTGAATCAATGATGGTTATGTTTCCTAACCATAGACATGAGTTGTCATTTGATTAATGGGATCACATCATTAGAGAATGATGTGATTGACTTGACCCATCCGTTAGCTTAGCACGATGATTGTTTAGTTTGTTGCTATTGCTTTCTCCATAACTATACATGTTCCTATGACTATGAGATCATGCAACTCCCGAATACCAGAGGAACACTTTCTGTGCTACCAAACTTCACAACGTAACTGGGTGATTATAAAGGTGCTCTACAGGTGTCTCCGATGGTGTTTGTTGAGTTGGCATGGATCAAGATTAGGATTTGTCACTCCGATTGTCGGAGAGGTATCTCTAGGCTCTCTCGGTAATGTACATCACTATAAGCCTTGCAAGAAATGTAGCTAATGAGTTAGTTATGGGATGTAGCATTACGAAACGAGTAAAAAGACTTGCTGGTAACGATATTGAACTAGGTATTGGGATACCGATCGAATCTCGGGAAAGTAACATACCGATGACAAAGGGAACAACATATAACGTTATGTGGTTTGATCGATAAAGATCTTCGTAGAATATGTAGGAACCAATATGAGCATCCAGGTTCCTCTATTGGTTATTGACCAGAGACATGTCTCGGTCATATCTTCATAGTACTCGAACCCGTAGGGTCCGCACACTTAACGTTCGGTGACGATCGGTATTACGAGTTTATGTGTTTTGATGTACCGAAGGTAGTTTGGAGTCCTAGATCTGATCACGAACATGATGAGGAGTTTTGAAATGGTCGAGACATAAAGATCGATATATTGGAAGCCTATATTTGGACATCGCAATGGTTCTGGGTGAAATCGGGAGTATACCAGAGCACCGGGAGGTTACCGGAACCCCCCCGGGAGGTGTATGGGCCTTATTGGGCCTTAGTGGAAGAGAGGGAGAAGAAGCAAAGGCGGGAGCGCCCCCCAAGCCCAATCCGAATTAGGAGGGGGCCTGCCCCCCTTTCCTTCCTTCTTCCTCCTCCTTCCTTCTCTCCTAAAACCAAACAAGGGAAGGGGGGGGGGATCCTACTCCCGGTGGGAGTAGGACTCCCTTGGGCGCGCCTAGAGAGGCCGCCCCCTCCCCCTCCTCCACTCCTTTATATACGGGGGAGGGGGGCATTCCATGGACACACAAGTTGATCATTGATCTTTTAGCCGTGTGCGGTGCCCCCCTGCACCATAATCCACCTCGGTTATATCGTAGCGGTGCTTAGGCGAAGCCCTATTCTGGTAGCATCATCATCACCGTCATCACGCCGTCGTGCTGACGAAACTCTCCCTCGAAGCTCTACTAGATCATGAGTTCGCGGGACGTCACCGAGCTAAACGTGTGCAGATCGCGGAGGTGTCGTACCTTCGGTGCTAGATCGGTCAATCGTGAAGACGTATGGCTACATCAACCGCGTTGTCATAACGCTTCCGCTTACGGTCTACGAGGGTACGTAGACGATACTCTCCCCTCTCGTTGCTATGCATCACCATGATCTTGCGTGTGCGTAGGATTTTTTTTTGAAATTACTGCATTCCCCAACAAGAAGTGAGGACGAGAGTTTTCTGGGTCCCCATTACCCCTCTGATAAAAGTACATAAATCCAGGGTTTAGTATTATGTGTCACTCCAATGAACCACACTAGATAAACTTATCCCACAATGCTCTCCTATAGGTTCATATAGGTCAGGTGAGATGCAATTGATTGTCACTCGGATGAACCATACTAATAGATGAACTTATCCCACAATGCTCTCGTGTAGGCTCATATAAGTGAAGTGACATGCAGCCGAGGTTCGCATATCAACACTAGAGAATTATGCCACGACATAAAATAAAAACACTAACTTTATGCAATTTCACATGCTTACCAACAACACGGTTTCTCCCAAGTCCTTAAGAAAATAATGGACTGCTCACAAATCATCATAATGGCTATTGATATGGACAACAATACGATTATACAAATATTTCACCAATAAATCACTAAGCATCAATCATACGTCTCAAACGTCGGTTTGGCTTGATACCGTGCTTTTGGATATCTTCCCGGTATTTGGACTTTGTGGTCTACCCCAATGGCTTCGAGTTGCCTCAGCTATTCCGAGTAGGAGTCCCCAATTTCGAGGGTTCAGGTCATGTACCGTGAGGATGTGGTTGACCTTTCCAGCCACACGGCTGTTGGGTTGTCTTGGACGGCAAAAGAAGGACACGAGCAACGATCATTATTGTCTATCGCTCGTTAATATATAATGCAATACAAATGCAATAGGAGCATAATCAGTAGCAATCTACTCACGAGACACATCTTTCAAATCGTTCACCTAAATTTTCAATTGTATTAATTTCTTTGCTTCTTAGCTGTAGTTGGTTTTTGCGCCAATGGTTGTAGTTGGTTTCCTCAAATAGTTCACTTAATTTCCGTTTCATGTTTCAAATAGTTCATTGTAGTTGCATCGATGTACCATCAAATCGATCGATCATCTTCTCCAAACATGTCATCTAATTACAACAAATATGGTGACAAAGGGCCTCCTTGCCGGAGCCACCTTGTAGGTGTAAATTCTTCAGTCTAATTGACTAGTTCGGAGAAGATGAACAAGACGCCCTTTGTAGGTGTAAATTCTTGAGTCTAATTGACTGCTTTGAAGTGCATATTTCAACACCTAACTCCCGCCCTAGTGTAATTTACAACCCCGAACTGCATTACCGCCTACATTACAACCCCAAACTCTCAAAACCGACCAGGATTCCACCATGCCCTCGCAATTAGTAAGTTATGACCTAGTTAACCGGTTTTGACCTGTTGACCATTCAGTTAGCATGTCCAGTCAACATGCCACGTTAGCAACAAATTCAAAATTTTCAGAAAAAATTAGAAAATTTGTAAAACAATCCAAAAAATCGGTAAAAAACCCTGCAAAATAGGAAAAAGTTTAAAATTCTGGAAAATAAAAAAATTGGGCTGTTGTCTCAAAACGATGGAAAAACAAGTTCAAAATTCTAGAAGTTTTGATTTGTTTTCAAAATTCTGAAATTAAAAAAAAACTTTTCCAGATGGTTAGTACTATTTTCATGATTTTACATATTTTGTTTAAAAAAATTGTAACATTTTAACTGTTTTGACAAAATTTGGGAAGACTTAATTCTACACAAAAATGGTTTTTTGAACATTTTTATTTTACAGTTTTTAAAATAATTTTACATATTTTAAGTTTTTCAGAATTCCTTTCTTGGGATTTTTTACAGGTTTTTTTTGTTGATTGGACATGCTGACTGGATGGTCAAAGTGTCAAAACCGGCCTGTGTTGAATTTTGGACATTTTAAGAGTTCGGGGTTGTAATGTAGACGGTATTAGAGTTGGTGATGTTAAATGAGACTAGGGAAAAAGTTGAGAGTTGAAACATGATAGTAGATTTTTGAAGCCCGGGTGTATTGGAAAACCTTATTTTAAATACTTTAAAGATCACATTTAAAGTTTTAAAAATTCCAAAAATAATTCTACATGATTATATGGATGTATATTACCCATGTGTAAAGTTTGGTGATGAAATAAGTAAACATGTGAGCTGTACAAAAATTATGAAATGGTGGTTTCCAAATAGTGAATAATGCATGCACTATTCATTTTTTCAAAATCATGATTTTGTCTTTTTTGTGTAACTCATATGGTTACTTATTGCAGCATCAAAATTTGCAAATGTGACACATCCATATAAACATGTTGATTTGTTTTCAGATTTTTTTGAAACTTCAGAAAAGCATTTCGACATTATTCAAAATATAGGGCTCTGATGCACGTGTCCCCCAAAGTGACTTTTTGGTTGAAACATGTACTTCTCTCATTGATCTCATTGATTAGTGAATATTATTTTATACTCCCTCTGTAAACTAATATGATTGCATCTAGATCACTACTTTTTAGTGATCTAAATGCTCTTATATTGGTTTACGGAGGGAATACTTCATTGAACTATACATGACATAAGAAGTCTCATATCACAATGAAATTGATCGAATGATCATCTTCTCCAGAATCCTCCATCCCACTCTATAATACAGAGAATGGCTAGTGGTAGGTCAACTAAAATTTTAATTTAGGCCAGTCAATTTCGCTTTAGCCGTTGGATGGAAAACACACGGTGCAGATTGCTGATGCGGCTTGAACTACGTCGGTATTTCATCAAAAAGGAAGGGATGATGCAGCATAGCTAAGGTAGGTATTTCCCTCAGTGATGAGACCAAGGTTATCGAACCAGTAGGAGAACGATGCACACAAATAACAAATACTCGCAACCCGACGTATTGAAGGGGTTGTCAATCCTTTTCGGGTAACAACGTCAGAAATTGGCAAGTAGATGGAATACAATTTGTAGTAGATCGATAAAAGCAAATAAAATTCAACAAGGTATTTTTGGGTTTTTGGATTAATAGATCTGAAAATAAAAGCAAATAAAAATAGATCGTGAAGACAAATATAATAAAGAAGAGACCCGAGGGCCGTAGATTTCACTAGTGGCTTCTTTCGAGAAAAATAGCAATGATGGGTTAACAAATTACTGTTGGGCAATTGATAGAACCTCAAATAATCATGATGATATCCAGGCAATCATCATTATATATGCATCACGTCCAAGATTAGTAGACCGACTCCTGCCTGCATGTACTACTACTACTCCACACATCGACCGCTATCCAGCATGGATCTAGTGTATTAAGTTCATGGAGATACAGAGTAATGCAATAAGAATGATGACATAATGTAGACAAGATCTATTTATGTAGAAATAGACCCCATCTTGTTATGCTTAATAGCAACAATACATACGTGTCGTTTCCCCTTCTGTCAGTGGGATCAAGCATCGTAAGATCGAACCCATCACAAAGCACCTCTTCCCATGGCAAGAAAAATCGATCTAGTTGGCCTAACTAAACCAAAGATTCGAAGAAAAAATACGAGGTATAAGTAATCATGCATATAAGAGACCAAAAGACTCAAATAACTTTCATGGATAAAAATACAGATATGATCATAAACTCAAAGTTCATCGGATCCCAACAAACACACCGTAAAAAGAGTTACATCAAATAGATCTCCAAGAGACCATTGTATTGTGAATCAAGAGAGAGAGAGAGAGAGGAATCCATCTAGCTACTAACTACGGACCCGAAGGTCTACAAAGAAATACTCACGCATCATCGGAGAGGCACCAATGGAGGTGGTGAACCCCATCCGAGATGGTGTCTAGATTGGATCTGGTGGTTCTGGAATCTGCAGCGGCTGGAATTGATTTTCGTCGATACCTTTAGGGTTTTTGGAATATTGGGGTATTTATAGAGTAAATAGGCGGTCCGATGGGCACCCGAGGTGGGCACAACCCACCAGGGCGCGCCTGGGCCTCCTGGCGCGCCCTGGTGAGTTGTGCTCTCCTCGGAGGACCCCCCAGGGTCTGCATTGGCCCGTTAGGTGTCTTCTGGTCCATAATAAATCTCCGTAAAGTTTCGCTGCATTTGGACTCCGTTTGCTCTTGATTTTCTGCGATGTGAAAAACATGCAAAAACAACAACTGGCACTTGGCACTATGTCAATAGATTTGTACCAAAAAATGATATAAAATGATTATAAAACATCCAAGATTGATAATATAACAGCATGGAACAATAAAAAATTATAGATACGTTGGAGACGTATTAGTAGTGAGAACATAAATAGCTTCAATTTAACAATGTTATAACCCATTGGATGTCTTCTGGTCCATCAAAAATCACAAAAAGTTTCGCTGCATTTGGACTCGTTTGATATTGATTTTCTGCGATGTAAAAAACAAGCAAACAATAGCAACTGGCACTTGGCACTATGTCAATAGGTTAGTCCCAAAAAATATTATAAATTGATTGTAAAACATCCAAGAATGATAATATAACAGCATGGAACAAGAAAAAATTATAGACACGTTGGAGACGTATTAGCATCCCCAAGCTTAGTTCCTGCTCGTCCTCGAGTAGGTAAATGATAAAAATAGAATTTTTGATGTGTAATGCTGCCTAACATGTTCATCACATATTCTTTCTTTTATAGCATGGACATTTTGACTTTTATATGGTTCAAAGCAATAGTCTAGTTTTGACATGAGGACTTTAATACTCAAGCATATCAACAAGCAACCATGTCTTTCAAACTATCAACGCTAAAGCAAGTTATCCCTAGCCCACTATGCTCAATCATTGATCCATTCATGAAACACACTCGCATATTAGCTACGCCCAATGCTCAAGTACGATCTAGTGCCCCTTAGTTGGTGCTTTATAAGAGAAGATGGAGACTCAAGTAAAAAAAATTGCATAAAGTAAATAGAAAGGCCCTTCGCAGAGGGAAGTAGGGATTTGTAGAGGTGCCAGAGCTCAAAGCGAAAAAGGTAGAGATAAAACATTTTGGGTGGCATGCTTTTCCTGTCAACGAAAATGACCGAGTAGTTCCCAATACTTTCCATGCTAGATATATCATAGGCGGTTCCCAAACAAAAAATAAATTTTATTCCTTTTTCCACCATACTTTCACTTTCATGGCTAACCGTATCCACGAGTGCCCTCCATACCAACACTTTCCAAGGAATTTATTATTTGACAACATAAAGTTAATTTATTTTTCATTTCGGGACTGGGCATCCCTAATACCTTCATCGTACTCTCGTGCAATGACAAGTGAATAAACACTCATCTTGAGAATAAAACATCTAGCATGGAAATATATCAGCCACCCCCTACCATTTCATGAGCGGCACAAGCACACAAAAGAGAAGTTTATTTTGAAAATTAGAGGTGGCACATACAAACTTGCTTAGAACCGCAAAAGAATACCACATATAGGTAGGTATAGTGGACTCATGTGGCAAAAACTGGTTTAAAGGATTTTGGATGCACAAGTAGTGATCATACTTAGTGCAAAATGAAGGCTAGCAAAAGATTGAGAAGCATCCAAAAAAGAAACAAAAAATCTCATAAGCAAGCATTAAGCATAACTAATACTGAATAATGCACCACAAGTAGGATGTAATTTCATTGCATAACTATTGACTTTCTTTCTTGCATAGGGAATCACAAAACTTTACACCAATATTCTTACTAAAGCATAATTAGTCATCAACATGACCCACATATTATATCAACATATCTCAAAACTATCACAACGAATCAAGTTTATTTTGTCCAATGATCTTCATGAAAGTTTTTATTACATCCTCCTTGGATATCTATCACTTTGGGACTAGTTTCATATGCTGCTTTTGATAGCTCAAACAAATCTAAGTGGATTTTTTTCTTCTCTCAAAATAATTTAAGTGAAGCAAGAGAGAATTTCTTAAATTTTTTTACCAACTCTCAAATAAATCTAAGTGAAGCATGAGAGAATTTCTTCAAAAATACTAAAGCACACCATGCTAAAAAAGATATAAGTGAAGCACTAGAGCAATTCCATAGCTCAAAAAGATTTAAGTGAAACATAGAGAGCGGTTCTAACAAGTCATGGCATAATTTTGGCTCTCTAAAATAGGTGTGTCTAGCAAGGATTCATGACTAAAAATATAAAGAAAAAAAATCAAAGACTCATATCATACAAGGCACTCCAAGCAAAATTCATAATATGTGACGAATAAAAATATAGTTTCATGTAAAATATCGATGGTCATTAGAAGAAAGAGGGGATGCCACTCGGGGGCATCCCCAAGCTTAGTTGCTTGATCTTCTTGAATATTATCTTGGGGTGCCAAGGGCATCCCCAAGCTTAGCCTTTTGCTAATCCTTATTCCTTCATCCATCGTAATATCACCCAAAACTTGAAAACTTCAATCACACAAAACTCAACAAAACCTTCGTGAGATCCATTAGTATAAGAAAGCAAATCACTACTATAAGTATTGTTGCAAACCCAT
Source organism: Triticum aestivum (assembly GCF_018294505.1). NCBI lineage: Eukaryota > Viridiplantae > Streptophyta > Magnoliopsida > Poales > Poaceae > Triticum > Triticum aestivum. Next base: position 491,000,400 of record NC_057812.1, on the reverse strand, counting down.
TCATATTTTATTTTTACATTATATCTACTGTATTCCAACTTTTGTATGGCAAAAACTCTTCAAAGAAAACCATAGAATCATCAAAACAAGCACACAACGCTAAGAAAATAGAATCTGTCAAAAACAGAACAGTGTGTAGCAATATGGAAATTTCGAATACTTCTGTAACTCCAAAAATTCTGAGAAATTAGGACAACGTGAAAAATTTGTATATAAATCTTCTACAAAAACAATCAGTATTTTATCGCGCTTTTGTTAGAATGAAAATTATCTTTCTGAGTGCAAAAGTTTCTGTTTTTTAGCAAGATCAAATCAACTATCACCGTAGGCTTTGCTTGGCACAAACACTAATTAAAACACAAAAAACACAATCATAACAGTAGCATAATTGTGCAAACACTCAAGAACAGAAAGAAAAAGACAAAATAAATTTTATTCATTGGGTTGCCTCCCAACAAGCGCTATCATTTTACGCCCCTAGCTAGGCATAATGCGAAGGATCTAAGTATTGTCATCTTTGTTTCTAGATCCATAAGATGCCCTCATGATTGATTCATATGGTGGCTTAATTCTAGTTCTGGGGAAGCGTTCCATACCCTTCCTTAGTGGAAATTGAAATTTAATATTGTCTTCTTTCATATCAATCACGGCACCAATAGTACATAAAAACGGTCTACCAAGAATAATTGGACAAGACGGATTGCAATCAATATCAAGAATAATAAAATATATGGGCGCATAATTCCTATTTGCAAGAATAAGAACATCATTAATTCTTCACATTGGGTTTTTAATAGTAGAATCCGCCAAGTGCAAATTTAGAGAACACTCTTCAATATCGGTAAGACCAAGCACATCACATAAAGATTTTGGAATTGTAGAAACACTAGCACCCAAGTCACATAAAGAAAAACACTCATAATTTTTAACCTTGACTTTGATGGTAGGTTCCCATTCATCATGCAATTTTCTAGTAATCAAAACCTCTAATTCCAACTTTTCTTCTAAATCTTTCATCATAGCATCAACAATATGTTTAGTAAAAGCTTTATTTTGTTCATAAGCATGGGGTAAATCTATCATGGATTGCAACAAATAAATACAATCAATCAAAGAGAAACTATCATAATTAAAGTCTTTGTAATCCAAAAGAGTGGGCACATCACTAGTTAAAGGTTTGACCTCTTCAAACCCAACTTTATCAATTTTTCTCAAAAAGATTTTCACCCTCCAAATTATCAGGACGCCTTCTAGCTAAAGTTGACTCTTCTTCAGTCCCTTTATTATCAATCTCAATCTTACTAAACAAGGAATCAATAGAGGAACCACCAATCATTTTAAGATCCTCACTACTTTTACCTTCTAACGAGATTGGTTTAGCGGCCATTTGATTTACTAGGTTAGCTTGTGCATCAGATATTTTTACCTAGCAAACTTTTAGCAAAAGAGTACTTAGATTGGAGATTGCAAACTTCTCTACTAATATCATCAAGTTGTTTGGCTATAGCTTCCAACATAACGGAGTGTTCCTTAAGTTCTTCGGTAAAATATTTATTGTGCTCAAATTGTGTAGTCATATATTCCTTAGTACTTTTCTCAATTTCAAGAAAAATATTGGGATAAGGAACATCATAATATTTTCTTTGAGGCATCATGACTAAGCAAACAAGGGTGCACACAAAAATAGATCTCACGAGAAAACGGCGAACGAAAAAGAGGGCGAATAAAATTGGAAATTTTTGTGAAGCGGGGAGAGGAAAACGAGAGGCAAATGGCAAATAATGTAAATTGAAAGGAGATGAGATTTGTGATTAGGAAGCTGGTAGATGTTGATGATGTCTCCCCGGCAACGGGGCCAGAAATTCCTTTTGATGCGGCTTGAACAACGTCGGTATTTCCCCAACGAGGAAGGGATGATGCAACATAGCTACGGTAGGTATTTCCCTCGGTGACGAGAGCAAGGTTATCGAACCAGTAGGAGAACCATGCAACACTACATGAATTACACCTACACACAAATAACAAATACTCGCAACCTGACATATTAAAGGGGTTGTAAATCCCTTTCGGGTAACAGCGCCAGAAATTGGCAAGTAGACGGGATAACAATTGTAGTACATTGATAAATGCAAAAAATCAGCTAGGGTTTTTGGGTTTTTTGGATTAATAGATTTGCAAATAAAAGCAAATAAAAATAGACCACGAAGGAAATTATAATAAAGAAAAGACCCCGGGGCCGTTGTGACGCCCCCGATTCAATCGTACACTAATCATGCACACAAATGTGTACGATCAAGATCAGGGACTCACAGGAAGATATCACAACACAACTCTACAAATAAAATAAGTCATACAAGCATCATAATACAAGCCAGGGGCCTCGAGGGCTCGAATACAAGTGCTCGATCATAGACGAGTCAGCGGAAGCAACAATATCTGAGTACAGACATAAGTTAAACAAGTTGCCATAAGAAGGCTAGCACAAACTGGGATACAGATCGAAAGAGGCGCAGGCCTCCTGCCTGGGATCCTCCTAACTACTCCTGGTCGTCGTCAGCGGGCTGCACGTAGTAGTAGGCACCTCCGGTGTAGTAGGGGTCGTCGTCGACGGTGGCGTCTGGCTCCTGAACTCCAGCATCTGGTTGCGACAACCAGAAAGAAAGGAAAAGGGGAAAAAGGGGGGAGAAAGCAACCGTGAGTACTCATCCAAAGTACTCGCAAGCAAGGAACTACACTACATATGCATGGGTATATGTGTAAGGAGGCCATATCAGTGGACTGAACTGTAGAATGCCAGAATAAGAGGGGGATAGCTAATCCTGTCGAAGACTACGCTTCTGGCAGCCTCCGTCTTGCAGCATGTAGGAGAGAGTAGATTGAAGTCCTCCAAGTAGCATCTTCAAGTAGCATCTCCAAGCAGCATCTCCAAGTAGCATCGCATAGCATAACCCTACCCGGCGATCCTCTCCTCGTCGCCCTGCGGAAAAGCGATCACCGGGTTGTCTGTGGAACTTGGAAGGGTGTGTTTTATTAAGTATCCGGTTCTAGTTGTCATAAGGTCAAGGTACAACTCCAAGTCGTCCTGTTACCGAAGATCACGGCTATTCGAATAGATTAACTTCCCTGCAGGGGTGCACCACATAGCCCAACACGCTCGATCCCATTTGGCCGGACACACTTTCCTGGGTCATGCCCGGCCGCGGAAGATCAACACGTCGCAGCCCCACCTAGGCACAACAGAGAGGCCAGCACGCCGGTCTAAACCTAAGCGCGCAGGGGTCTGGGCCCATCGCCCTGAGCACACCTGCACGTTGCGTGGGCGGCCGAAAGCAGACCTAGCCTAGTGGCGTTCCAGTCCAATTCGGCGCGCGCCGCTCCGTCGCTGACGTCTGAAGTGCTTCGGCTGATACCACGACGTCGGGATACCCATAACTACTCCCACGTAGATGGTTAGTGCGTATAGGCTCGTAGCCAGACTCAGATCAAATACCAAGATCTCGTTAAGCGTGTTAAGTATCCGCGAACGCCGAACAGGGCCAGGCCCACCTGTCTCCTAGGTGGTCTCAACCTGCCCTGTCGCTCCGCCACAAAGTAACAGTCGAGGGCCGTCGGGAACCCAGGCCCACCTCTACCGGGATGGAGCCACCTGTCCTTTCAGCCCCCTCGTCAGAATCACTTGCGGGTACTCAATGAGCTGACCCGACTTTAGTCACCATCTGTATAGTATGTATGTATGTATAGTATATACCCGTGATCACCTCCCAAGTGATCACGGCCCGATAGTATAGCAAGGCAGACTGACAAGAATGTAGGGCCAATGATGATAAACTAGCATCCTATACTAAGCATTTAGGATTGCAGGTAAGGTATCAACAGATGTAGCGACAATGTCAGGCTATGCATCAGAATAGGATTAACGAAAGCAGTAACATGCTACACTACTCTAATGCAAGCAGTATAAAGAAGAGTAGGCGATATCTGGTGATCAAAGGGGGGGCTTGCCTGGTTGCTCTGGCAAGAGAGAGGGGTCGTCAACTCCGTAGTCGAACTGGTCAGCAGCAGCGTCGGTCTCGTAGTCTACCGGAAAGGAGTAACGGAGGGGGAACACAATAAATAACAGAGCAATCAAATGTAACACAAAGCAAGACGCGGCAATACGTTGTGCTAGGGGTGTCCTAACGTAGGGATAGGCGATACCGGTGAAGGGGGAAACATCCGGGAAAGTATCCCCAGTGTTTCGCGTTCTCGGGCAGAGGAGCCGGAGGGGGAAAGTTGCGAGTTCGATAGGTTAGGGGGGTGTGGCGGACGAACGGACCGCGTATCCGGATTCGTCCCGTCGTTCTGAGCAACTTTCATGTTGAAAATATTTTAATCCGAGTTACGGATTAAAAGATATGATTTTTTTAAAGATTTTATTAATTTCTGGAATTTAATTAATTATTTAATTAATTCGAAAAAAATGTATTTATGACGTCAGCATGATGTCATGCTGACGTCAGCAGTCAACAGGGGTTGACTGAGTCAACCCTGACATGTGGGTCCAGGAGGGACCCACCTGTCATCCTCTAATTAGGTTAATTAGGGTTTAGGTTAATCTAATTACAGTTTAATTAACTTAACTAGTTAATTAAATTAATTAAACCGGATTAATTAACTTAATTAATCCATTAGTTAATTAATTAATTAATAATTAATTTTATTAATCATTTTTATTTTTATTTAATAATTTTATTTTAATTCTTTTTTTTATTAAAACATTCTGGGGGATGGGGCCCCCTTGTCATAGGCCCCGGGGGGCCTTAGCGGGTTAGCGGGCAGGGGCGTGCGGGTGGCTGCCGTCGCCCGTGCTGAGGCCGAGCCCAACCGGGGGGGAACAAGGCAAGGCCGCGGCCGGAGCGGGACTGAGCGGGCGTGGCCGGCGTGGGCGACAACCGGCGACTGCGTATGGCAGCAGCGAAGGAAGGGAGTGGAGCGGGGCCCAACGCCTCGGAGGCGGGTGCAGATGGTCGCGGTGGCCGCGGGCGTGAGGCGCGGCGCAGCCTAGCGCGGAGCGCGCCGGGGCGGACGACGGCGCGGACCACAGGCGAGGCTAGCGCGCGGGTGCACGCGTGCTCACCGCGAGCACGAGCACCGGGCGGCGCGTGCACGACCCCAGGACGGCGCGAGCAGCAGAGAGGAAAGGAGGCCGGGGGCCTCACCGCGGATCCGTAGGGTCAAGGGCAGCATGGCTCGGGGAGGAGTCGGGGAAGCGAGATCCGGCGACGGCGAGGTAGCTTCGGGCGGCGTCGGGCGATGGCGGTGGTTGGCGATGGGGACGGGGCGCCGAGCGGCTTCGGGTCGGGCAGCGCCGCGTGGAAGGAGAGGGCGCGCGGGGTCGAGGTGGTGGCGGTCGGCGGGGCGCGGACGACGGCGAGCTGCGACGCGGCGACGGGGGCGTCAGCTGCCGTCGGGGGGGAAGAGGCGAGGTCGGAGGGGGGGTCGCGCCGGGGCGGCGGGCGTTCAAGCCCGATCCCGATTGGATCGGGGAGAGGGAGAGTGGGGGCGCGAGTGGGGGGGAGTGGGGTGTCGGTGCCTAGGGTTAGGAGTGGAGGGGGTTATGGGGGAGTGGGGACGGGCCGGCCTAGTCGGCCTGGTGGCCAGCTGGTTGGGCCAAGGCCCAGTTGGCCTGGGGGGGGGGGTTCTTTTCCTTTCTTTTTTTTAGCTTTGTTTTTTTTAACTTTTTATTATTTTCCTTTTTTCCTTTTTGTTACTATTTATGTTAGTTTTATAAATTATAAAATTAGTTCCTAAAATTGTATTACTACTTATTCTAATGCCACAATAACTTGGGCGCCCAAACAATTTAGTTTAACATTTTATATATTATAAAACGAATTTAATTACTGGTTTTAGCTACTGTTTATTTACTTTAGAGCATTTAGCTATTTTATAAAAGTGTGGTTTCTCCACCATAATTACCTATGCAATATTTGGTTCACTCCGAACATTTTAGTTTTAATATTTGAAAACTTTTATTGTTTGCTTGATTTTGAATTTGAATTTGAATTGATTTCGAACTAACTCGAGATTAGCAACTATAAACGAGGTGACGTGGCACCATTAGCAGAGGATCACTGTAGCTTAATTACCCGGGCGTCACAATTCTCCTCCACTACAAGAAATCTCGTCCCGAGATTTAAGCGGTGGAGTAAGGGGCGAAGGTGTTGGTAGCGAAAAACCTAACGAGTCTTCTCGGTCTTGGCTTCCCTTTCGAAGAGGTTGATCCCTTTCGTTGATGTCTTCATTTCACTGCTTCAAGTCACCATGATCAATTTGTCATCCTTTCTTCGGGATCTCCATCGTACTTACGAATAGGTAAGGGGCAGCTCTACAACGATAGGATGTTACAAGGGAAAATCTTCTGGGGGTTTCCCAAGTATGAACATATGAGTATCTCTCGAGTTGAACAAATGTAACACATCGAGAGTAAAGTAAGACGGTGCAATAAGAAGTTTCAAGCGGATAGGCAATCGTTCATTGCCTGAAACAGAGTGTGAATGGGGTTCAGAGCAACAGGAATAAGTATTGTGTCCGATTCTAGAATTGATCACTAGGAAGGTGGCTCGCAAATTACATAGAAAGTCAAGCACGAGGGATAACTTTGACAACAGGGTGTAGAAGAGAGTCAGGTTTCGATCCTGTGAAACTGTGGGTTATGGGCCCACCATGTGGTTAAAAGTAGAAAGGTTGGTGACATCTGCTCGATCATGTTAGCCAGGCATGTCAGAGGAGAGTCTGAGGGTCATGCCGGCAACAGCATAGGTACCAAGGGCGAGGGACGAAGAGAACCATTTTCCTGCTCGTTGAACGAGGCGGACCAATAGGCAAAGTTCTCATCCATCGGCGGTTACCGGAAGTCATCAACAGTAGAAACAGGGTTACACCAGACAGGAAGGTACACCGAGGTGTTTACCTAAGCAGGGGATTACCACTGCTCGGTTAAGTAGTTTACAAGTAAGTTTGAACAAAACAACGGGAAGGAAAATGTGCTTAAACACGTATATCAGGGGTATATCCTTCCCAAGGACAAGCAGAGCAAGATATCCATGACAGGATATAAAGTAGAAAACCATTTAGGTAAGGGAAGAAAAATTTCATGACATTACCCATACAATGGTGTTTGGATAATTGATAAAGAGAAATTTAGCATTGTGCTTCAAATGTTCCTGGTGATGAACGGAGTACCACAGACATGCTTCAGGTAGCAATGATATGGTGTTTCAATCAAGGGCCCGACTTCGGATACACCAATGATCCATTAGGAGTAACTTATAAAATAAGTCCTATAATTTCCTCCAGGAAGAGTGGTTATCCTTGCAAAAGAAATCATTATGATAGGTCCTCCAGCCAGGGGGGTGCTAGGCATGACATCATGTTACCGGGTTATCAAAGGACAAAGTTACAACTCTTGGAGATATGTCCCAACCATCATATCTGACCGAGATTCAGATCCGGTTGGTGTCAGGATACCTCAGACTTAGGATACCTGAGAAGAAAAGGTGCAACGCAATTTGACGAGATGACATTGTAAGATTCTCGGGGAAATGAACTGTGAAGTGATTTCCGTTATCAAGAGTCCATCATTAACCCAAGGAGAGGACAAGGAGGTGTCTGGTGAACTCAACGGCAATTCACCGAGATTCCCAAAAGATGGATTTCCACAATTAAGTGAACAAGGAGATAACATTTGTCAGATCAAATGATATAAGGAAGTACGCTCGAGGTAAACATACACAATTAACATTGGTTGAAAGGTGCGCCCGAAATGTGGGTTGGGTTGCACGACCAATGTCAGAATGGTGATTCAATAATCAATAGCCTAAAAATGAACTTTCGACCATTAACTTCAAAGAAATAGGGTTGCTAGAAGGAAAGAATCCAAACAACACCGTTCACTTGTTGGAATTAACACGGGGACCAAGAAATGAACGAAGATGGCAAGAAGCATTTTGATATCAAGAATTCTTAAGAGGTGGTGAAAATTCCCACACATTCTTGACATAAAGAGATGGTAATACTTCGAGGTAAGGAAGATCAAATGCTGGGTAGCAAGGAACTCAAGGTATAACACCAAGCATGAACAAGCTTGTGTTGGTGGGAAGGCAATAAAGTGGTCGATGATAATACAATTCATCAAGGGCAAGGATGGTTATTTCTCATCATGAATTCAATTGATATCCTGGATGAGCTCAGAATGTTGATGATCACGACACCTTTGTCGCGAGAGTTCATGAAGATGTAATCGATCGGTAACGACATCAAGTCAAGTAATGATGAAGTGAAAGGTTATTGGAACCAAGGGTACGACACAAACTCGAACCAAGCTTGTTGTTCAAGGCGAAAATGATATGACGATGAGGATCGACGTAAGGTTAGTTCATCGTTGAAAATTGTGCTCCGAGAAGAAGGACCAGGTAGCACAGTTAAAATTTGGCACGATAATGATATAGTCGAGTAGGCTCGGAATGACGTGATTGAGTTCAAACTCGTACTTAAAGAAGATTACTAAGAGTTATTGAACCGTAGAGCGGACTCGGTTCAGTTATCGGTGTCTTTGAGTGTTTATTAACTCAGAGCCCGTGAAAAAATTGGAATCAGTGGGAAGGTAGCACTTGATGAAGAACTCATAAGGAGTTATGCAGTTCCATGATAATCTCGAGATACCAGGGGGGTAATACTCGACACAAGATCAAAGTAAAGGTTGAACTGGTGTATTGATCCATAGAAGACAATTGTTTAACTTGTCCGAGAAATGGAATCAAAGAAGAACAACCATGGTCGGAACCACAGTTGCGTAGGATCAATTCACAGATATCATATGTTAGTTATCAAGGAAATAGTTATTATTACAAGAAGCTTCCATGATAGGATATACATCGCGTCCATGGGCATGAACACAAAGTTCAAGGTCGACTCCCACTTCCTCAATGCATAACCTTCCATTCACTTCTCGTATTTCGAAGATGACATTAGTTGTTGAAAGTTTTACCTGGTGCAATACCAGATAAGTATGACTCGTGAAATCTTTCGGGTTCACACGGTTTAGAGAAGGCATATGTTCAACCCATAGGGGCTTCTTAGAGACATATACCACAAGTTTCAAGAGTAAATAACACAAGCCCGAAAGCAGAGCATGGTTGGCCAAGCAGAGGATACAACTTAACAAAGGCAATATGTATCAGGGGAAGAACTCACAAGGTGATCAAATGTGAAGGACACTGTCGGATAACAATCCAACAAAGGACTTGGTGGTCCACAAAGGATCTGATACGAGTATCGGTACTCAACTAGAGGAAGAAGAATGCAAGGAGATCAGATTATAGAAACAACTGACTAACTCAATTGTCAAATGCAAAGGAATTATGATTTCCAAATCAAGGGATCAAAAGCAATGCTCTCATTAGGGATGGATAAGTTGAATAGCCTTAGGGTACAATCAATGACAATTGGATTGGTCGAGAACCAATTCCCGCTAAAAGAATGGAAACTCAGCCGGAAAGGTAATTTATAAGGATCAATGATGATTGCGTGTATTCGCAACATATTGAGTCAACAGACTCAAAATGATAATGACAAGGAATGTCAATAAGATTTCTATACTTATGGGATTAATCATAATGAAAGCAAACAAGAATTTCCAGAGCAATAGGTTGCTGAGGATTTTCGGAATATCGGGTGGTATTTCGAAGACTTTTGTGTAACACATGAACAACTGGGGAATGAGCGGATACTCGATAAGCGCGAGAATTTATTTGAAGGGGGTATTCATGTGGCAAAGAACTGCTAGGCAGTAGGCACAAAGTATTCTCGGAACAATAGAGAAAACTTCGGGGTATCTTGTAATAACAAGATCAATGGGGGAGGATCGTATGAATGGCAAGTGTAAGTAGTTACCCATACGAATTTATCAGTGGTCAGGAATAGCATAAGTGATGGGCACAAGTCTCGAGAGAACATCAGAGAGTATCTTCGGAATCTTCTGGTGCAGCAGGCGATCATCTGAAGTAAGGGGCTCTCCGGGAGAAAGTACTTGCGAGAACCTAAAGTTAGTTTTTTTTAGCAAAATCGTTTAACCCGAATAGAAGAGAGTTCAGAATCCCAGAGTAAAGGTCGAGGAGTAAAAGATCCTAATACCACCCAATGGCGACGTGGGCCCGTAAGGCACACAGCCAAGTTAGTAAAAGTTTTGTAATGTCTAGACTCGACTTCGGCCAAGGAGTGTGGAAGGGGGATTCCTACAGGCAGTCGGCTCTGATACCAACTTGTGACGCCCCCGATTCAATCGTACACTAATCATGCACGCAAATGTGTACGATCAAGATCAGGGACTCACGGGAAGATATCACAACACAACTCTAAAAATAAATAAGTCATACAAGCATCATAATACAAGCCAGGGGCCTCGAGGGCTCGAATACAAGTGCTCGATCATAGACGAGTCAGCGGAAGCAATGATATCTGAGTACAGACATAAGTTAAACAAGTTTGCCTTAAGAAGGCTAGCACAAACTGGGATACAGATCGAAAGAGGCGCAGGCCTCCTGCCTGGGATCCTCCTAACTACTCCTGGTCGTCGTCAGCGGGCAGCACGTAGTAGTAGGCACCTCCGGTGTAGTAGGGGTCGTCGTCGATGGTGGCGTCTGGCTCCTGGACTCCAGCATCTGGTTGCGACAACCAGAAAGAAAGGAAAAGGGGAAAAAGGGGGGAGAAAGCAACCGTGAGTACTCATCCAAAGTACTCGCAAGCAAGGAACTACACTACATATGCATGGGTATATGTGTAAGGAGGCCATATCAGTGGACTGAACTGCAGAATGCCAGAATAAGAGGGGGATAGCTAATCCTGTCGAAGACTACGCTTCTGGCAGCCTCCGTCTTGCAGCATGTAGGAGAGAGTAGATTGAAGTCCTCCAAGTAGCATCTCAAGTAGCATCAAGCATCTCCAAGTAGCATCTCATAGCATAATCCTACCCGGCGATCCCCTCCTCGTATCCCTGAGGAAGAGCGACCACCGGGTTGTCTGTGGCACTTGGAAGGGTGTGTTTTATTAAGTATCCGGTTCTAGTTGTCATAAGGTCAAGGTACAACTCCAAGTCGTCCTGTTACCGAAGATCACGGCTATTCGAATAGATTAACTTCCCTGCAGGGGTGCACCACATAGCCCAACACGCTCGATCCCATTTGGCCGGACACACTTTCCTGGGTCATGCCCGGCCTCGGAAGATCAACACGTCGCAGCCCCACCTAGGCACAACAGAGAGGCCAGCACGCCGGTCTAAACCTAAGCGCGCAGGGGTCTGGGCCCATCGCCCTGAGCACACCTGCACGTTGCGAGGGCGGCCGAAAGCAGACCTAGCCTAGTGGCGTTCCAGTCCAATTCGGCGCGCGCCGCTCCGTCGCTGACGTCTGAAGTGCTTCGGCTGATACCACGACGTCGGGATACCCATAACTACTCCCACGTAGATGGTTAGTGCGTATAGGCTCGTAGCCAGACTCAGATCAAATACCAAGATCTCGTTAAGCGTGTTAAGTATCCGCGAACGCCGAACAGGGCCAGGCCCACCTGTCTCCTAGGTGGTCTCAACCTGCCCTGTCGCTCCGCCACAAAGTAACAGTCGGGGGCCGTCGGGAACCCAGGCCCACCTCTACCGGGATGGAGCCACCTGTCCTTTCAGCCCCCTCGTCAGAATCACTTGCGGGTACTCAATGAGCTGACCCGACTTTAGTCACCATCTGTATAGTATGTATGTATGTATAGTATATACCCGTGATCACCTCCCAAGTGATCACGGCCCGATAGTATAGCAAGGCAGACTGACAAGAATGTAGGGCCAATGATGATAAACTAGCATCCTATACTAAGCATTTAGGATTGCAGGTAAGGTATCAACAGATGTAGCGACAATGTCAGGCTATGCATCAGAATAGGATTAACGAAAGCAGTAACATGCTACACTACTCTAATGCAAGCAGTATAAAGAAGAGTAGGCGATATCTGGTGATCAAAGGGGGGGCTTGCCTGGTTGCTCTGGCAAGAGAGAGGGGTCGTCAACTCCGTAGTCGAACTGGTCAGCAGCAGCGTCGGTCTCGTAGTCTACCGGAAAGGAGTAACGGAGGGGGAACACAATAAATAACAGAGCAATCAAATGTAACACAAAGCAAGACGCGGCAATATGTTGTGCTAGGGGTGTCCTAACGTAGGGATAGGCGATACCGGTGAAGGGGGAAACATCCGGGAAAGTATCCCCAGTGTTTCGCGTTCTCGGGCAGAGGAGCCGGAGGGGGAAAGTTGCGAGTTCGATAGGTTAGGGGGGTGTGGCGGATGAACGGATTGCGTATCCGGATTCGTCCCGTCGTTCTGAGCAACTTTCATGTTGAAAATATTTTAATCCGAGTTACGGATTAAAAGATATGATTTTTTTAAAGATTTTATTAATTTCTGGAATTTAATTAATTATTTAATTAATTCGAAAAAAATGTATTTATGACGTCAGCATGATGTCATGCTGACGTCAGCAGTCAACAGGGTTGACTGGTCAACCCTGACATGTGGGTCGGGACCCACCTGTCATCACTAATTAGTTAATTAGTTTATTAATCTAATTAGTTTAATTAACTTAATAGTTAATTAATTAATTAAAGATTAATTAACTTAATTAATCATTTTAATTAATTAATTAATAATTAATTATTAATATTTTTATTTTTATTATATTTTATTTTTAATTCTTTTTTTATTAAAACATTCTGGGGATGGGGCCCCCTTGTCATAGGCCCCGGGGGGCCTTAGCGGGTTAGCGGGCAGGGGCGTGCGGGTGGCTGCCGTCGCCCGTGCTGAGGCCGAGCCCAACCGGGGGGGAACAAGGCAAGGCCGCGGCCGGAGCGGGACTGAGCGGGCGTGGCCGGCGTGGGCGACAACGGCGACTGCGTATGGCAGCAGCGAAGGAAGGGAGTGGAGCGGGGCCCAACGCCTCGGAGGCGGGTGCAGATGGTCGCGGTGGCCGCGGGCGTGAGGCGCGGCGCAGCCTACGCGGGAGCGCGCCGGGGCGGACGACGGCGCGGACACAGGCGAGGCTAGCGCGCGGGTGCACGCGTGCTCACCGCGACACGAGCACCGGGCGGCGCGTGCACGACCCAGGACGGCGCGAGCAGCAGAGAGGAAAGGAGGCCGGGGCCTCACCGCGGATCCGTAGGGTCAAGGGCAGCATGGCTCGGGGAGGAGTCGGGGAAGCGAGATCCGGCGACGGCGAGGTAGCTTCGGCGGCGTCGGGCGATGGCGGTGGTTGGCGATGGGGACGGGGCGCCGAGCGGACTTCGGGTTCGGGCAGCGCCGCGTGGAAGGAGAGGGCGCGCCGGGTCGAGGTGGTGGCAGTCGGCGGGGCGCGGACGACGGCGAGCTGCGACACGGCGACGGGGGCGTCAGCTGCCGTCGGGGGGGAAGAGGCGAGGTCGGAGGGGGGGTCGCGCCGGGGCGGCGGGCGTTCAAGCCCGATCCCGATTGGATCGGGGAGAGGGAGAGTGGGGGCGCGAGTGGGGGGGAGTGGGGTGTCGGTGCCTAGGGTTAGGAGTGGAGGGGGTTATGGGGGAGTGGGGACGGGCCGGCCTAGTCGGCCTGGTGGCCAGCTGGTTGGGCCAAGGCCCAGTTGGCCTGGGGGGGGGGGGTTCTTTTCCTTTCTTTTTTTTAGCTTTGTTTTTTTTAACTTTTTATTATTTTCCTTTTTTCCTTTTTGTTACTATTTATGTTAGTTTTATAAATTATAAAATTAGTTCCTAAAATTGTATTACTACTTATTCTAATGCCACAATAACTTGGGCGCCCAAACAATTTAGTTTAACATTTTATATATTATAAAACGAATTTAATTACTGGTTTTAGCTACTGTTTATTTACTTTAGAGCATTTAGCTATTTTATAAAAGTGTGGTTTCTCCACCATAATTACCTATGCAATATTTGGTTCACTCCGAACATTTTAGTTTTAATATTTGAAAACTTTTATTGTTTGCTTGATTTTGAATTTGAATTTGAATTGATTTCGAACTAACTCGAGATTAGCAACTATAAACGAGGTGACGTGGCACCATTAGCAGAGGATCACTGTAGCTTAATTACCCGGGCGTCACAGCCGTAGATTTCACTAGTGGCTTCTCTCGAGAAAAATAGCAACGGTGGGTAAACAAATTACTGTTGGCAATTGATAGAACTTCAAATAATCATGACGATATCCAGGCAATGATCATTATATAGGCTGTTGGGGAACTTAGCATGCAATTTCAAAAAAATTCCTACGCTCATGCAAGATCTATCTAGGAGATGCATAGCAACAAGAGGGGGAGAGTGTGTCCATGTACCCTCGTAGACCGAAAGCGGAAGTGTTTGACAACGCAGTTGATGTAGTCAAACTTCTTCTCGTTCCGACCGATCAAGCACCGAACGTACGACACCTCCGAGTTCTGCACACGTTCAACTCTATGACGTCCCTCGAACTCTTGATCCAACAAAGTGTCGAGGGAGAGTTCCGTCAGCACGACGGCATGGTGACGGTGACGGTGAAGTGATCCACGCAGGGCTTCGCCTAAGCACTACGTGAATATGACCGGAGGCGTAAACTGTGGAGGAGGGTGCCACACATGGCTAGGAATCAATGTTGTGTGTTCTAGTGGTCCCCCCCTACATATATATATAGGTGGGAGGGGGAGGGGAGAAGCAAGGGGCGCCCCAAGTAGGAGGTACCCTACTTGGGCGCCTCCTCCAATTTGGCCTCTCCCCCTTTCATATGCATCAGAGAGGCAAGGAAAGAGAGGGAGGAGGGAGGGAAAGGGGAGGCCGAATCCTACCCTTTCCTTCTTTCCTTCTCCTCCTATTTCGGCCAATAGGGGGGCGCACCAAGGGGCTGGTCTGTCCCTCTCTTGGCCCATTAGGCCCATATAGTTTGTCGGGGTTGCCCGGAACCCCTTCCACTGACCCGATACTTACACGGTACCCCCGGAACACTTCTGGTGTCTGGATACTATTGTCCTATATATGAATCTTTACCTCTAGACCATTTCGAGACTCCTCGTCATGTCCGTGATCTCATTTGGGACTCTGAACAACATTCGGTCACCAAATCACATAACTCATATAATACAAAATCATCATTGAACGTTAAGCATGCGGACCCTATGGGTTCGAGAACTATGTAGACATGACCGAGACACCTCTCCAGTCAATAACCAACAACGGAACCTGGATGCTCATATTGTTTCCCACATATTCTACGAAGATCTTTATCGGTCGTACCGTAATGACAACATACGTTATTCCCTTTGTCATCGGTATGTTACTTTCCTGAGATTCGATCGTCGGTATCTTCATACCTACTTCAATCTCGTTACCGACAAGTCTCTTTACTCATTCCGTGATGCATGATCCCGCAACTAACTCATTAGTCACATTGCTTGCAAGGCTTATTATGATGTGCATTACCGAGAGGGCCCAGAGATACCTCTCCGATACTCGGAGTGACAAATCCTAGTATCGATCTATGCCAACCCAACAAAACCTTCAGAGATACCTATAGAGCATCTTTATAATCACCTAGTTACGTTGTGACGTTTGATAGCACACAATGTATTCCTCCGGTATCCGGGAGTTGCATAATCTCATAGTCGAAGGAATATGTATTTGACAAGAAGAAAGTAATAGCAATAAAACTGAACGATCAACATGCTAAGCTAACAGATGGGTCTTGTCCATATCATCATTCTCCTAATGATGTGATCCCATTCATCAAATGACAACACATGTCTATGGTTAGGAAACTTAACCATCTTTGATTAACGAGCTAGTCTAGTAGAGGCTTACTAGGGACACTGTGTTTTGTCTATGTATCCACACATGTATCAAGTTTCCGATTAATACAATCCTAGCATGAATAATAAACATTTATCATGATATAAGGAAATATAAATAACAACTTTATTATTGCCTCTAGGGCATACTTCCTTCAGTCTCCCACTAGCACTAGAGTCAATCATCTAGATTACATTGTAATGATTCTAACACCCATAGAGTCTTGGTGCTGATCATGTTTTGCTCATGGAAGAGGCTTAGTCAATGTGTCTGCCACATTCAGATCCGTATGTATTTTGCAAATCTCTATGTCTCCCTCCTTGAATTGATCACGGATGGAGTTGAAGTAGCTCTTGATGTGTTTGGTTCTTTTGTGAAATCTGGATTCCTTCTACAAGGCAATTGCTCCAGTATTGTCACAAAATATTTTCATTGGACCTGATGCACTAGGTATTACACTTAGATCGGATATGAACTCGTTCATACAGACTCCTTCATTTGCTGCTTCCAAAGCAGTTATGTACTCCGCTTCACACGTAGATCCCGCCACGATGCTCTGCTTGGAACTGCACCAACTGACAGCTCCACCATTCAATATAAATACATATCCGGTTTGCGACTTAGAGTCATCCGGATTAGTGCCAAAGCTTGCATCGACGTAGCCATTTATGAAAAGCTCTTTGTCACCTCCATAAACGAGAAACATATCCTTAGTCCTTCTCATGTATTTCAGGATGTTCTTGACCGCTGTCCGGTGATCCACTCCTGGATTACTTTGGTACCTCCCTACTAGACTTATAGCAAGGCACACATTAGGTCTGGTACACAGGATAGCATACATGATAGCTCCTATGGCTGAGGCATAGGGAATGACTTTCATTTTCTCTCTATCTTCTACAGCAGTCGGGCATTGAGTCTGACTCAACTTCACACCTTGTAACATAGGCAAGAACCCTTTCTTTGACTGATCCATTTTGAACTTCTTCAAAACTTATCAAGGTATGTGCTTTGCGAAAGTCCAATTAAGCGTCTTGATCTATCTCTATAGATCTTCATGCCCAATATATCAGCAGCTTCACTGAGGTCTTTCATTGAAGAACTCTTATTCAAGTATCCTTTTATGCTATTCATAAATTCTATATCATTTCCAATCATCAATATGTCATCCACATATAATATTAGAAATGCTACAGAGGTCCCACTCACTTTCTTGTAAATACAGGCTTCTCCAAAAGTCTGTATAAAACTATATATTTTGATCACACTATCAAAGCGCATATTACAACTCCGAGATGCTTGCACCAGTCCATAAATGGATCGCTGGAGTTTATGCACTTTGTTAGCACCTTTAGGATCGAAAAACCTTCTGGTTGCATCATATACAACTCTTCTTTGAGAAATCCACTAAGGAATGAAGTTTTGACGTCCATTTGCCAAATTTCATAATCATAAAATGCGGCAATTGCTAACATGATTTGGACAGACTTAAGCATCGCTATGGGTGAGAAAGTCTCATCATAGTCAACTCCTGGAACTTGTTGAAAACCTTTTGCAACAAGTCGAACTTTGTAGACAGTAACATTACCATCAATGTCAGTATTCTTCTTGAAGATCCATTTATTCCCTATGGCTTGCCGATCATCGGGCATGTCAACCAAAGTCCACACTTGGTTCTCATACATGGATCCTATCTCAGATTTCATGGCCTCAAGCCATTTATCAGAATTTGGGCTCATCATCGCTTCCTCATAGTTCGTAGGTTCGTCATGGTCTAGTAACATGACTTCCATAATAGGATTACCGTACCACTCAGGTGTGGAACGTGCTCTGGTTGACCTACGAGGTTCAGTAGTAACTTGATCTGAAGTTTCATGATCATTATCATTGGCTTCCTCTCTAGTTGGTGTAGGCATCACTGGAACTCATTTCTGTGATGAACTACTTTCCAATTCGAGAGAAGGTACAATTACCTCATCAAGTTCTACTTTCCTCCCACTTACTTCTTTCAAGAGAAACTCCTTCTCTAGAAAGTATCCATTCTTAGCAACAAAGATCTTGCCTTCGGATCTATGATAGAAGGTGTAACCAACAGTTTCTTCTGGGTATCCTATGAAGACGCACTTCTCCGATTTGGGTTCGAGCTTATCAAGCTAAAGCTTTTTCACATAGGCATCGCAACCCCAAACTTTAAGAAATGACAGCTTAGGTTTCTTCCCAAACCACAGTTCATACGGTGTCATCTCAACGGATTTAGATGGTGCCCTATTTAAAGTGAATGCAGTTGTCTCTAATGCATAACCCCAAAATGATAGTGGTAAATCGGTAAGAGACATCATAGATCACACCATATCTAATAAAGTACGGTTACGACGTTCGGACACACCATTACGCTGTGGTGTTTCAGGTGGCGTGAGTTGTGAAACTATTCCACATTGTTTAAAATGAAGGTCATACTCGTAACTCAAATATTCGCCTCCGCGACCAGATCATAGAAACTTTATTTTCTTGTTACGATGATTCTCCACTTCAGTCTAAAATTCTTTGAACTTTTCAAATGTTTCAGACTTGTGTTTCATCAAGTAGATATACCCATATCTGCTCAAATCATCTATGAAGGTCAGAAAATAACGATACCCGCCGCGAGCCTCAACACTCATTGGACCGCATACATCGGTATGTATTATTTCCAATAAGCCAGTGGCTCGCTCCATTGTTCCGGAGAACGGAGTCTTAGTCATCTTTCCCATGAGGCACGGTTCACAAGCATCAAATGATTCATAATCAAGTGATTCCAAAAGCCCATCCGCATGGAGTTTCTTCATGCGCTTTACACCAATATGACCTAAACGGCGGTGCCACAAATATTTTGCACTATCACTTATCAACTTTGCATCTTTTGGCATCAATATTATGAATATGTGTATCACCACGATCGAGATTCAACAAAAATAGACCACTCTTCACTATAAAAGATATTACTCATATAAACAGAACAACCATTATTCTCTGATTTAAATGAATAACCGTCTCGCATCAAACAAGATCCAGATATAATGTTCATGCTCAACGCTGACACCAAATAACAATTATTTGGGTCTAAAACTAATCCCTAAGGTAGATGTAGAGGTAGCGTGCCGGCGGCAATCACATCGATCTTGGAACCATTCCCGACATGCATCGTCACCTCGTCCTTAGACAATCTTCGTTTAATCCGTAGCCCTTGTTTCGAGTTGCAAATATGAGCAACAAATCAGTATCAAATACCCAGGCGCTACTACGAGCATTAGTAAGGTACATATCAATAACATGTATATCAAATATAACTTTGTTCACTTTGCCATCCTTCTTATCCGCCAAATACTTGGGGCAGTTCCGCTTCTAGTGACCAGTCCCTTTGCAGTAGAAGCACTCAGTTTCAGGCTTGGGTCCAGACTTGGGCTTCTTCCCGGGAGTGACAACTTTCTTGCCATTCTTCTTGAAGTTCCCCTTCTTTCCCTTGCCCTTTTTCTTGGAACGAGTGGTCTTGTTAACCATCAACACTTGATGCTCTTTCTTGATTTCTACCTCCGTTGCTTTGAGCATAGCGAAGAGCTCGGGAATTGTCTTATCCATTCCTTGCATATTATAGTTCATCATGAAGCCTTTGTAGCTTGGTGGCAGTGATTGAAGAACTCTGTCGATAACACTCTCATCTAGAAGATTAACTCCCAGCTCAGTCAAGTGGTTATGATACCCAGACATTCCGAGTATGTGTTCACTAACAGAACTATTCTCCTCGATCTTGCAGCTATAAAACTTGTTGGAGACTTCATATCTCTCAACTCGGGCATTTGCTTGAAATATTAACTTCAATTCCTGGAACATCTCATATGATCCATGATGTTCAAAACGTCTTTGAAGTCCCGATTCTAAACCGTAGAGCATGGCACACTAAACTATAGAGTAGTCATCAGAGAGCGTCTGCCAGACGTTCAAAGCATCTACATTAGCGAGAGGGGGCTTGTCACCTAGAGGTGCATCAAGGACATAATTCTTCTGTGTAGCAATGAGGATAATCCTCAAGTTACGGACCCAGTCTGTGTAGTTGCTACTATCATCTTTCAACTTAGATTTCTAGGAACACATTAAAATTCAAGGGAACGGTAGCACATGCCATTGATCTACAAAATAGATATGTAAAAACTATCAGGACTAATTTCATGATAAATTAAGTTCAATTAATCATATTACTTAAGAACTCCCACTTAGATAGACATCCCTCAAGTCATCTAAATGATCACGTGATCCATAGCAACTAAACCATGTCTGATCATCACGTGAGATGGAGTAGTTTTCAATGGTGAACATCTCTATGTTGAGCATATATACTGTATGATTCACGTTCAACCTTTCGGTCTCAAGTGTTCCGAGGCCATGTGTGTACATGCTAGGCTCGTCAAGTTTAACCCGAGTATTCCGCATGTGCAAAATTGTCTTGCACCCATTGTATGTGAATGTAGAGCTTATCACACCCGACCATCACGTGGTGTTTCAGCACGATGAACTGTCGCAATGGTGCATACTCAGGGAGAACACTTATACCTTGAAATTTTAGTGAGGGATCATGAGGGAGTCCTGGATTAGGGGGTCTCTGGACAGCGGGACTATATCCTTTGGCCGGACTATTGGAGTATGAAGATACAAGATTGAAGACTTTGTCCCGTGTCCGGATGGGACTTTCCTTGGCGTGGAGGGCAAGCTTGGCAATACGGATATGTAGATCTCCTCCCTTGTAACCGACTCTGTGTAACCCTATACCCCTCCGGTGTCTATATAAACCGGAGGGTTTAGTCCATAGGAAAACATAAAATCATACCATAGGCTAGCTTCTAGGGTTTAGCCTCTACAATCTCGTGGTAGATCAACTCTTGTAATACTCATATCATCAATATCAATCAAGCAGGACGTAGGGTATTACCTCCATCAAGAGGGCCCGAACCTGGGTAAACATTGTGTCCCCTCCCTCCTGTTACCATCTGCCTCAGACGCACAGTTCGGGACCCCCTACCCGAGACCCGCCGGTTTTGACACCGACATTGGTGCTTTCATTGAGAGTTCCACTGTGCAGTCACCATAAGGCTCGATGGCCCCTTCGATCATCGGTAACGATGCGGTCTAGGGTGAGGTTTTCCTCCCCAGACATATCTTCGTATTCGGCGGCTTCGCACTGTGGGCCAATTCGCTTGGCCATCTGGAGCAGATCGAGAGCTATGCCCCTGGCCATCAGGTAAGGTTCGGAAACTTAAACTACACTGCTGACATCCGCGGAGACTTGATCTTCGACGGATTCGAGCCCATGTCAGGTGCGCCGCACAGTCACGACGAGCATGATTTAGCTCTGCCGTCGGACAGTGTTTGGGAGATCACACCTAGAACTACTCCGGCCTTCAATCTGGAACAAATTGCGCCATCCGAGGACGGAGGGATAGACCCCTCCACGGAGGCCGCACCCTCAGTGGTCGAACTATGTCCAGCTAGAATGGGATGCAGACGACGAAGAAATTCGCTGCCCACCCACCACCCACTTAGTAGCCACTGTCGATGATTTAAACAACATGCTCGACTTCGACTCCAAAGACATCGATGGTATGGACGACGATGCGGGAGACGAACAGGAACCACCGCCCATAGGGTGTTGGACTGCCACCTCATCATATGATATATACATGGTGGACACCCCCAAAGAAGGCAATGGCGACGAGACAGTGGAGGATGACCCCTCCAAGAAGCAACCCAAGTCCCGCCACAGCAAAAGTATTGATACCGGCACAAGAGACAATAACACTCCGGATAGTGCCGAAGACAACCTCAATCCCCTCCAGCATGATGTAGAGTGGGAGGGTGAACAAGCTAGCGCTCCAGAGCAGGCAGCAGATGGAGAATTGGAGGAGGACAATTACATGCCTCTCTCCGAAGACGAGGTGAGCCTCGGCGATGAAGAATTTATCGTGCCTGAGGATCCCGTCGAGCAGGAGCGCTTCAAGCGCCGGCTTATGGCCACATAAAATAGCTTGAAGAAAAGGCAACAACAGCTTCAAGCTGATCAAGACTTGCTAGCAGATAGATGGACCAAAGTCCTTGCGGCCGAGGAATACGAACTCGAGCGCACCTCCAAGAGCTACCCAAAGCGTAGGTTGGTACCTCACCTCGAGGAGGAACCATTGAAACCTCCATCACTAGTGTACGATGCGGCTGACCGGACACCGCGTGGCTGAGCCAGAGAGGCATTTCAGCCTGAAGTTCAGCCTGCACCCCGCCGGCACTCAATCAAAAATACCAAGGCCCGGGGCAACACACGGGACCTGTGAGACGTATTGGACAGCAGGGCAAAACATGCAAGGTCAATATACGGGTCACTGGGACACGCACCAACACAGGACGATGACCGTCGCGCCGGATACACTAAAAGTAAACCCGGCCGGGCCAAGTACAGCAGACAAGACTCATATGAACTGTGTCGTGATATAGCCCAGCACAGAGGCGCCGCACACCCCCTATGCTTCACTGATAAAGTTATGGACCACGAATTCCCGGAGGGTTTTAAACCCGTAAATATCGAATCGTATGATGCTACAGATCCTGTTGTATGGATTGAGGATTTCCTCCTTCACATCCACATGGCTCGCGGTGATGATCTACATGCCATCAAGTACCTCCCACTAAAACTCAAAGGACCAGCTCGACATTTGCTGAATAGCTTGCCAGCAGACTCCGTCGGTAGTTGGGAGGATTTGGAAGACGCATTCCTTGACAACTTTTAGGGCACTTATGTGCGACCGTCGGATGCTGATGACTTGAGCCATATAACTCAGCAGCCAGGGGAACCGGCCAGGCAATTCTGGACACGGTTCCTAACTAAGAAAAACCAAATTGTCGACTGTCCAGAGGCCTTAGCGGCATTCAAGCATTACATCAGTGACGAGTGGCTTGCCCGGCACCTTGGCCAGGAGAAGCCGAAGTCTATGGCAGCCCTCACGACACTCATGACCTGCTTTTGCGCGGGCGAGGATAGCTGGCTGGCTCGCAGCAACAACACATCAAGGAATCCGGGTACTCTGGATACCAAAGATGCCAACGTCAGACCACGTCGTAACAGACAAAAGCGCCGCAACAACGGCGATAACACCGATGATACGGCAGTTAATGCCGAATTCAGAGGCTCTAGATCGGGTCAACGGAAAAAGCCATTCAGAAGAAGTACTCCGGGCCCGTCCAGTTTGGATCGCATACTGGATCGCTCGTGTCAAATCCACGGCACCCCCGAAAGCCAGCCAATCACACCAACAAAGAATGCTGGGTGTTCAAGCAGGCCGACAAGTTAAATTTCGAAAACAAGGACAAGGGGCTGCATAGTGATGACGAGGAGGAGCCCCGACCGCCGAACACAGGAGGACAGAAGAGGTTCCCCCCACAAGTGAAGACGGTGAACATGATATACGCAACCCACATTCCCAAGAGGGAACGGAAGCGTGCACTAAGGGACGTCTATGCGATGGAGCCCGTCGCCCCAAAGTTCAACCCATGGTCCGCTTGTCCGATCACCTTTGATCACAGGGACCACCCCACTAGTATCCGTCATGGCGGATCCACCGCACTGGTCTAGACCCCATCATCGATGGATTTCACCTCACTCGAGTCCTTATGGATGGCGGCAACAGCCTGAACCTGCTCTATCAGGATACAGTGCGCAAAATGGGTATAGATCCCTCGAGGATCAAACCCACCAAAACCACCTTTAAGGGCATCATCCCAGGTGTAGAGGCCCATTGCACGGGCTCAATCACACTAGAAGTGGTCTTCGGATCTCTGGACAACTTTTGAAGCGAGGAGTTAATCTTCGATATCGTCCCGTTCCGCAGCGGCTATCACGCACTGCTCGGGCGAACTGCATTTGCAAAATTCAATGCGGTACTGCATTACGCATACCTCAAGCTTAAGATGATAGGACCTAGGGGGGTCATAACATACACTGGAAACACAGAACGCTCGCTCCGCACAGAAGAGCACACTGCGGCCCTCGCAGCAGAAGCACAAAGCAGCCTTTTAAGGCAAACCACCAATTCGGCGATACAGCCCCCGGACACCATCAAGTGAGTCCGGAGTAAATTGCAACAGGATCGCCTGGCATGTTTAGAGCTCGCCTAGCAATTTGACCCCCGTCCCAGTCTCAGTCAAGCGACGAAATCCGTGTCGAGCGTACATAATTACGCACTGAAAATACCATGGGCATAGGCGGCGGCACGATCAAGGCACGTCCCGCAATGTGGCTTTACCGCCCTAGGGGCTGTATACCTTTATCATTTTTTCTCTTTCAGGACCTAACTCTCTGAACGTCGTTTCCGGTGGTACGATTGCTAGACACATTACGGGAAGGAACAACCAAGGAGGCAAGAAGCTAAGATGTACACGGGAACCCCCAGGTGGTCTCAAATAATAATCGATATACCCGCTTTCTACTATCCATACGCAGCTTGCCCTTGGATAGGACATGTCAAATAGTCCTATTTTCTGCTTATTGCACTACTTGTATCAGGATGCTTTGACGTATTATTTAAATAAATGCATAGCATTAGTCTGTTATTGCATTATTCATCCCCTTTTTCTTATATGTTCATTTACCACAACTTGCACCCATACATTCTGGTACGGTCAGTACGCCAGGGGCTTTCGTTTACCCCATACTATGGTGTGAGAAGTCCAAACACTTTCGACAGTGTGGCACCCCGAACTTATAGCATTATATGCATCAGCTTCGAATCATGTCTTGGGTCAATAGTTGGGTTTGCTCGGCTCCCATGATTTGGTAGCTTACATTCCGCTATATCGGCTAAGGTAGCTCTGGGAGAACTACTGCAATTGTGTCCCGGTTCTTCCGGACGAGCACCTCAGTACAGAAAGCCGAAAACTGACTGTCATGATAAGGCGAGAGCTGGTCACTATTCGAGAGGTCTAAAGTCCCTAAAGACATTTTCCGCTTTGGGCAAGGAGTCGGCCTTGCCCGACTTAGGCGTGTATAGCGCCCCTAATTCGGCCTTCCGAATACTAGGGGCTTCGCCAAAATTTAAAATTGTAGACTTCTATGGCTAAGTGAGAGTGATAAAGCCTTATAGTCCGATTGCCTGGTTCGTTGTGCTGAACACCTCCCTCGAAGGACCCAAAATTGGGATAAAGAGTGCTCAGGTTTATCCCGAACACCCCAGTACAAATTACATGGGGGCAGAAGCCGACGACTGGCCAACTCTCAAATTTTATAAACGGCTGCACAGAAGGTAATATTTTAAATTAAAAAAAGCGTTGCATAGCGCAAATGAACTTGTTTCACATTACAGGATCAGATGAGCACATTCATTCAAAAATTACATCTCTGGCACATTCATCCGCCACAAGGAGGGAACCCTTCAGGACACTGTCATAATACATTTCGGGGCAGCGATGCTTCTTGCCCTCCGGCGGCCCCTCCTTCACCACCTTCACGGCGTCCAGCTTCGCCCAGTGCACCTTCGCTCGGGCAAAAGCCCTGCGCGCACCCTCGATGTAGACGGACTGCTTTATGACTTCAAGCCGAGGGCAGGCATCCACAAGCCGCCTCACCAGACCGAAGTAGCTGCCGGGCAGGGGCTCACCAGGCCATATCTGGACTATAAGACCCTTCATGGCCTGTTCGGCTGCCTTGTGAAGCTCGACCAATTGCTTCAGCTGGTTGCTCAAGGGCATTGGGTGTTCGGTCCCAGTATACTGAGACCAGAACAACTTTTCTGTCGAGCTCCCCTCCTCAGCTCAGTAAAACTCCGCGGAATCCAGTACACTGCGGGGAAGATTTGCGAACGCTCCTGGAGAGCTCCAAACTTGGGTAAGTAAAAGGAAAGTTTCCTTCACATGCTTGCTTTGCATAATGAATGCCTTACCCGCTGCTATCTTCTTCACCGCATCCATCTCCTGGAGGGCGTTGTGGCTTCAGCCTTGGCGCTCTGTGCGCTTTCGAGCGCCTTCGCAAGCTCGGACTCTCGCGTCTTAGAGTCAAGCTCCAAGGACTCATGTTTTTTGGCGAGAGCCTCGAGCTCTTGCCGCACCTCGCCTACCCGGGCTTCTTGCTTTTCCCGCTGAAGGCGCTCCTTGGCTGCTTTGTCTTCGGCCTCGGACAACGCCTTCTTCAAGGTCGCCACCTCGGTCGTGGCCCCTGGCAAATTCATGATGATCCTATTACTTTACACCCTAACTTCTTTTTAAATATATAGACAATGTATTGCTTACCTTTTCTCTCCTCGACCTGCCTCTTGGTAAGCCCGAGCTCATTCTCGAACCGCTCCAGGTCCTGCTTCAGTGCAGAGACCTCCGCAGTACGTGCGGCAACGGCCAGCAGTGAAGCCTGCACATACACATAGACATATTCTGATTAGACTCCTGGGTCATCATTTGATCCTCTATTCGGCCTTTCTTCGCGAACGCCGAACAGAGCATCAGGGGCTACTGTCTATGCGGTAATATTTTCTTATATTTTGATTGCTTACCTCAAAGCCTATTAGGAGGCTGGCGCAAGCTTCGGTCAGTCCGTTTTTGGCAGACTGAACTTCCTCGATCACCGCACTCATGATAGTGCGGTGCTCTTCGTCGATGGAGGCGCCGCGAAGCGCTTCCAGCAAGTTGTCCGGTGCCTCTGGATGGATAGAGGACACCAGCACGGGCGGCTTGCCCCCCTTAACACGGAATCGCCTGCCGGAGTCCGGAACCACCGAAGGTTCCGGGGCAGTATTCAGCTGGGGGCCGAACTTGGAGCTCGTGGGAGTCATTCTCCCTTTGCGTCTAGGGTCCGGAAGGTCGCCTCAAGGCGCCCCCAGGACTACCTCCCCTCGGCTCGGTGCCTTTTGGGACAACACCTCGATGTTGTCCGTAGGGCAAGGGGTGGAGGCGATCGGAAGTGAATCACTATTCATATCCGACGAGTCCAATGAACCGTCCGACGAATCTACGTCGA
Source organism: Triticum aestivum (assembly GCF_018294505.1). Lineage (NCBI taxonomy): Eukaryota > Viridiplantae > Streptophyta > Magnoliopsida > Poales > Poaceae > Triticum > Triticum aestivum. The sequence continues at coordinate 490,973,517 of NC_057812.1, read as the reverse complement.
GATGAGCTCGGGACGGACTGCATAATCATATGCGGCGTAATGAGAAATAATCCAATAAAACATACCATGAATTACTATGGCGTCCGGATACTTACGACTTCGCCAGGGGCTTCTCCCTGGCAACCACTCGTCGCCGCTGTAGGCGGCCATCGTGGAGCAGTCCGGAAGGAGGGTCCTTCCCTTCTTGGACCCTTCGGCCGCCCCGGTTGGGTCGGCCTTCCTTTTCTTGTCCCTCCTGGCTGGGTGGGGAGAACTTTCCTCCTGATCCTCGTTTTCGTGGGAGGAGTGTGCGTCGGAGTCATCGGACGATGAGTCCGATACAACCTTGCGCCGGAGACCCTTTCGGGTCCCCATGACCTTCTTCTTGGTCTTCTTCACCGGCACCTCGTAAGGTGCCAGAGCCAGCATCTCCGTTAGGAGAGCATCTGCAGGATCTTCAGGCAGGGGGGCTAGGCAATCGAGCTGCTCCGCTATCTTTATCCAGTCCTGTTAATGACATGGAAGCTTAGATCCCGCACATGATTTAACTGGGGCAAATAAATACCCTGTGAGATATAAAAACTTACCGGATTGGCATGGTGCTTTGCGCTGAGTTCGCGGTCCTCAGTGAGGGGAGCAGGTACCTCGGCGCACTTGAACAACACCCTCCAGACGTCCTTGTGCGTCGTGTCGTAGAGCTCTCACAGCGTCTGGTGCTTGGCCGGGTCGAACTCCCACAAATTGAATGCCCGTCGTTGACACGGGAGAATCCGGCGGAAGAGCATGACCTGGACCATGTTGACGAGCATGATTTTCTTGCTCACCATGTTCCTGATGCAGGTCTAGAGTCCGGTCAGCTCTACCGGGGAACCCCAGGATAGGCCCTTCTCTTTCAAGGAAGTGAGCCGCGTGGGGATTCCGGATCAAAATTTGGGGGCCGCCACCCAGTTGGTGTCGCGCGGCTCGGTGATGTAGTACCACCCTGATTTCCACCCCTTTATGGTCTCCGCATAGGAGCCTTCGAGCCTGGTGACGTTAGGCATTTTTCCCACCATGGCGCCTCCCCACTCTGCTTGTTGGTCGATCACCACCTTCTGTTTAACATTGAAGGTCTTCAGCCACAGGCCGAAATGGGGCCTGATGCAGAGGAAGGCCTCGCACATGATGTAAACGCCGAGATGTTGAGGATGAAATTGGGGGCGAGATCATGAAAATCTAGCCCATAGTAGAACATGAGCCCGCGGACAAACGGGTGGAGGGGAAATCCCAGTCCAGGACAAAGTGGGTAAGAAAAGCTACCCTCTCATGGGGTTCGGGCGTAGGGATGATCTGCCCTGCATCTGGCAGCCGGTGCGCGATATCTGCGGCCAGATATCCAGCTTCCCGTAACTTTGTGATGTTCTCCTCCGTGACGGAGGGGACCATCCACTTGCCTCCAGCTCCGGACATGCTTGGAGTGGTTTGAGAAGAAAGACGCGAACTTGGGTGCTAGAGCTCGAGTGTGCGAGAATGGGTAAGCAAGGAGGAAGAAGGCTGGGTAAAAAGGGTGAATCCTTGTCCCTTTATAAGGGTGGAAGAGGCAATGCGCCTCCCCACTTGCCTGGTAAAATCGCTTATTCCCCAAGCGCCATAATTGATGGCGCGGTTGGGTTACCCACGTCCGTATTGATGAGAATCCCGTAATAAGGGGGACACGATCTCTGCTTTGACAAGACGTGTCAAGAAAACCACCTCGCGATATGTGCGGTGCTGGTTGAGAAAAACGGTTCGAATAATGACCCGGTCATGACGTGATGTCATGCTGTCAAAACGTGTCAGCAGATTAGATTTGTGGAAATATTATTCTCTCTACGATGGTATGTGGAAACTTATTTTGCAGAGCCGGACACTATCCTTGTGTTCAAAATCTTCCATGGAGTATTCGGAGGAGGAACCCGCCTTGCAATGCCGAAGACAAAACTGCGCGCCGGACTCATCGTCATTGAAATCCTGGTTCAGGGGCTACTGAGGGAGTCCTGGATTAGGGGGTCTCCGGACAGCCGGACTATATCCTTTGGCCAGACTGGTGGACTATGAAGATACAAGATTGAAGACTTCATCCCGTGTCCGGATGGGACTTTCCTTGGCATCTTAAGCTTGGCAATACATATATGTATATCTCCTCCCTTGTAACCGACTCTGTGTAACCCTAGCCCCCTCCGGTGTCTATATAAACCGGAGGGTTTAGTCCGTAGGACAACATACAATCATACCATAGGCTAGCTTCTAGGGTTTAGCCTCTACGATCTCGTGGTAGATCAACTCTTGTAATACTCATATCATCAATATCAATCAAGCAGGACGTAGGGTATTACCTCCATCAAGAGGGCCCGAACCTGGGTAAACATCATGTCCACTCCCTCCTGTTACCATCTGCCTCAGGCACACAGTTCGGGACCCCCTACCCGAGATCCACCGGTTTTGACACCGATAGATCATCTTATAATGCTACCGCCGTACTAAGCAAAATAAGGTGCATAAAAAATAAACATCATATGCAATCAAAATATGTGACATGATATGGCCATCATCATCTTGTGCCTTTGATCTCCATCTCCAAAGCACCGTCATGATCTCCATCGTCACCGGCTTGACACCTTGATCTCCATCATAGCGTCGTGGTTGTCTCGCCAACTATTGCTTCTACAACTATCGCTAACGCATAGTGATAAAGTAAAGCAATTACATGGTGTTTACATTTCATACAATAAAGCGACAATCATAAGGCTCCTGCCAGTTGCCGATAACTTTTACAAAACATGATCACCTCATACAATAACGTATATCACAACATGTCTGGACCATATCACATCACAACATGATCTGCAAAAACAAGTTAGACGTCCTCTACTTTGTTGTTGCAAGTTTTACGTGGCTGCTACGGGCTTCTAGCAAGAATCGTTCTTACCTACGCATCAAAACCACAACGGTGATTTATCAAGTTTGCTGTTTTAACCTTTAACAAGGATCGGCCGCAGTCAAATTTGATTCAACTAAAGTTGGAGAAACAAACACCCGCTAGCCACCTTTATGCAAAATTAGTTGCATGTCTGTCGGTGGAACCAGTCTCATGAACGTGGTCATGTAAGGTTGGTCCGGGCCGCTTCATCCAACAATATCATTGAATCAAAATAAGACATTGGTGTAAGCAGTATGACGATCACTATCCACAACTCTTTGTGTTCTACTCGTGCATATCATCTACGCATAGACCTGGCTCTGATGCCACTATTGGGGAACGTAGCATGCAATCTCAAAAAAATTCCTACGCTCACGCAAGATCTATCTAGGATATGAATAGCAACGAGAGGGGGAGAGTGTGTCCACGTACCCTCGTAGACCGAAAGAGGAAGCGTTTGACAATGCGGTTGATGTAGTCGAACTTCTTCTTGTTCCGACCAATCAAGCACCGAACGTACGACACCTCTGAGTTCTATACACATTCAGCCTGATGACATCCCTCGAGCTCTTGATCTATCAAAGTGTCAAGGGAGAGTTCCGTTAGCATGATGGCATGGTGATGGTGATGGTGAAGTGATCCGCGCAGGGCTTTGCCTAAGCACTACGTGAATATGACCGGAGGCGTAAGCTGTGGAGGGGGGCGCCACACACGGCTAGGAATCAATGTTGTGTGTTCTAGCGGTGCCCCCTTACATATATATAGGTGGGAGGGGGAGGGGAGAAGCAAGGGGCGCCCCAAGTAGGAGGGGTCCTACTTAGGCGCCTCCTCAAAGTCGGCCTCTCCCCCTTCCATATGCATCAGAGAGGGGGGAGGGAAGGAAAGGGGGAGGCCGAATCCTCCCCTTTCCTTCTCCCTTCCCTTCTCCCTTCCCTTCTTTCCTTCTTCTCCTATTTCGGCCTATAGGGGGTGCACCAGCCCCTTAGGGGCTGGTCTGTCCCTCTCTTGGCCCATTAGGCCCATATAGTTTGCCGGGGGTTGCCCGGAACCCCTTCCGGTGACCCAATACGTACCCGGTACCCCCGGAACACATCTAGTGTCCGAATACTATCGTCCTATATATGAATATTTACCTCTCGACCATTTTGAGACTCCTCGCCAAGTTCGTGATCTCATTTGAAACTCCGAACAACATTCGTCACCAAATCACATAACTCATATAATAAAAAAATCATCATCGAACGTTAAGCGTGCGGACCCTACGGGTTCGAGAACTATGTAGACATGACATATACACCTCTCCGGTCAATAACCAATAGCGGAACCTGGATGCTCATATTGGTTCCCACATATTCTACTAAGATCTTTATTATATTGGTCGTACTGTAATGACAACATATGTTATTCCCTTTGTCATCAGTATGTTACTTGCCCGAGATTCGATCATCGGTATCTTCATACCTAGTTCAATCTCATTACTGGCAAGTCTCTTTACTCGTTCCATAATGCATCATCCCGCAACTAACTCATTAGTCACATTGCTTGCAAGGCTTATTTTGATGTGCATTACCAAGAGGGCCTAGAGATACCTCTCCGATACTCGGAGTGACAATCCTAATATCGATCTATGCCAGCCCAACAAATACCTTCGGAGATACCTGTAGAGCATCTTTATAATCACCCAATTACGTTGTCATGTTTGATAGCAGATAAGGTATTGATGTCACTTGAAGCTATGTCGGTATTTCCCCAAAGAGGAAGGGATGATGCAGCACAGGGCGGTAGCTATTTCCCTCAGATGTGAAACCAAGGTTATCGAACTAGTAGGAGAACCAAGCAAGACAACGTAAATAGCATCTACATATAAATAAGAACTTCTCGCAACCCAACGTGTTAAAGGGGTTGTCAATCCCTTCTGGGGTACGGCGCCTCAAGATAGGCAAACAAACGTGAGGTAAATTTGTAGTAGATTGATAGATCGAACGCCAAATAAATAAATAAGAATAAATTGCAGTAAGGTATTTTTGGGTTTTTGGTTTAGTAGATTTGAAAACAAACGCAAAGGAAAATAGATCGCAAAGGCAAATAATATGAGAAAGAGACCTGGGGGCCATAGGTTTCACTAGTGGCTTCTCGAGAAAAATAGTAAATAGTGGGTAAACAAATTACTGTTGGGCAATTGATAGAAGTTCAAATACTCATGACAATATCCATGCAATGATCATTATATAGGTATCACATCCAAGATTAGTAGACCAACTCCTGCCTGCATCTACTACTATTACTCCACACATCGACCGCTATCCAGCATGCATCTATTGTATTAAGTTCATGGAGAAACGGAGTAATGCCATAAGAACGATGTCATGATGTAGACAAGATCTATGTATGTAGAGATAGACCCCATCGTTCATCCTTAGTAGCAACGATACATACGTGTCGGTTCCCCTTCTGTCACTGGGATCAAGCACCGTAAGATCGAACCCACTACAAAGCCCTCTTCCAATTGCAAGATAAATAGATCAAGTTGGCCAAACAAAACCCAAATATCGGAGAAGAAATATGAGGCTATAAGCAATCATGCATAAAAGAGATCAAAGAAACTCAAATACTTTCATGGATATAAAAAGATAGATCTAATCATAAACTCAAAGTTCATCGGATCCCAACAAACACACCGCAAAAGAGTTACATCATATGGATCTCCAAGAGACCATTGTATTGAGAATCAAGAGAGAGAGAGAGAGAGAGAGAGAGGAAACCATCTAGCTACGAAGTACGGACCCGAAGGTCTACAAAGAAATTCTCACGCGTCATCGGAGAGGCACTAATGGAGGTGGTGAACCCCATCCAAGATGGTGTCTAGATTGGATCTGGTGGTTCTAGACTCTGCGGCGGCTGGATCAATATTTCGTCGACTCCCCTAGGGTTTTGGGAATATTGGGGTATTTACAGAGCAAAGAGGCTGTCGGGGGGCACCCGAGGTGGGCACAACCCACCAGGGCGCGCTTGGGCCTCCTCGCGTGCCCTGGTGGGTTGAGCTCCCCTCGAGCACCCCCCACGTGCTTCTCCGGCCCATTGGGTGTATTCTAGTCCATAAAAATCGCCGTAAAATTTCGTGGCATTTGGACTCCATTTGATATTGATTTTCTGTGATGTAAAAACATGAAAAAAATTAACAACTGGCACTTGGCACTATGTCAATAGGTTAGAACCAAAAATGATATAAAATGACTATAAAATGATTATAAAACATCCAAGATTGATAATATGACAACATGGAACAATCAAAAATTATAGATACGTTGGAGGCGTATCAGGTATTCCTCCGGTATCCGGGAGTTGCATAATCTCATAGTCGAAGGAATATGTATTTGACAGGAAGAAAGCAATAGCAATAAAACTGAACGATCAACATGCTAAGCTAATAGATGGGTCTTGTCCATCACATCATTCTCCTAATGATGTGACCCCGTTAACGAGCTAGTCTAGCTCGTTAAGCCTTTAAACCATCTTTGATTAACGAGCTAGTCTAGTAAAGGCTTACTAGGGACACTGTGTTTTGTCTATGTATCCACACATGTATCATGTTTCTGGTTAATACAATTCTAGCATGAATAATAAACATTTGTCATGATATAAGGAAATATAAATAACAACTTTATTTTTTCCTCTAGGGCATATTTCCTTCATAGGCATCACATCCAAGATTAGTAGACTGACTCCTGCCTGCATCTACTACTATTACTCCACACATCGACCGCTATCCAGCATGCATCTAGTGTATTAATTTCATGGAGAAACAGAGTAATGCAATAAGGAAGATGACATGATGTAGAAAAGATCTATTTATGTAGAAATAGACCCCATCTTGTTATCCTTAATAGCAACGATACATGATACGTCCATTTTGCATCATGCTTTTATATCAATATTTATTGCATTATGGGCTGTTATTACACATTATGTCACAATAATTATGCCTATTCTCTCTTATTTTACAAGGTTTACATAAAGAGGGAGAATGCCGGCAGCTAGGATTCTGGGCTGGAAAAGGAGCAAATATTAGAGACCTATTCTGCATAGCTCCAAAAGTCCTGAAACTTCACGGAAGATGTTTTCCAAATATATAAAAAATACTGAGAGCAAGAACTTCACCAGGGGGGCCACACCCTGCCCACGAGGGTGGGGGTGTGCCCTACCCCACTAGGCGCCCCCTACCTCGTGGGCCCCCTGGTGGCCCTCCGGTGGCCATCTTCTGCTATATGGAGTCATTCGATGGGAAAAAATCATAAGCCATCTTCTCGGATGAAACTCCGCCGCCACGAGGCGGAACCTTGGCGGAACCAATCTAGGGCTCTGGCGGAGCTGTTCTGCCGGGGAAACTTCCCTCCCGGAGGGGGAAATTATCGCCATCGTCATCACCAATGCTCCTCTCATCAGGAGAGGGCAATCTCCATCAACATCTTCATCAGTACCATCTCATCTCAAAACCCTAGTTCATCTCTTGTATCCAATTCTTGTCTCCAAGTCCGGGATTGGTGCTAGTAGGTTACTAGTAGTGTTAATTACTCCTTGTAGTTGATGCTAGTTGGTTTAATTGGTGGAAGATCATATGTTTAGATCCTATATGCATATTAATACCCCTCTGATTATGAACATGTTTATGCTTTGTGAGTAGTTACTTTTGTTCCTGACAACATGGGAGAAGTCTTGCTATTAGTAGTCATGTGAATTTGGTATTCGTTTGATATTTTGATGAGATGTATGTTATCTCTCCTCTACTGGTGTTATGTGAACGTCGACTACATGACACTTCACCATTTTTGGGCCTAGAGGAAGGCATTGGGAAGTAATAAGTAGATGATGGGTTGCTAGAGTGACAGAAGCTTAAACCCTAGTTTATGCGTTGCTTCGTAAGGGGCTGATTTGGATCCATATGTTTCATGCTATGGTTAGGTTTACCTTAATACTTTTGTTGTAGTTGCGGATGCTTGCAATAGAGGTTAATCATAAGTGGGATGCTTGTCCAAGTAAGGGCAGCACCCAAGCACCGGTCCACCCACATACCAAATTATCAAAGTACCGAACGCGAATCATATGAACGTGATGAAAACTAGCTTGACGATATTCCCATGTGTCCTCGGGAGCGCTTTACATCATATAAGAGTTTGTCCAGGCTTGTCCTTTGCTACAAAAAGGATTGGGCCACCTTGCTGCACCTTATTTACTTTTGTTACTTGTTGCTCGTTACAAATTATCTTATCACAAAACTATCTGTTACCACTTATTTCAGTACTTGCAGAGAATACCTTGCTGGAAACCGCTTATCATTTCCTTCTGCTCCTCGTTGGGTTCGACACTCTTACTTATCGAAAGGACTACGATAGATCCCCTATACTTGTGGGTCATCAAGACTCTTTTCTGGCGCCGTTGCCGGGGAGTGAAGCGCCTTTGGTAGGTGGAATTTGGTAAGGAAAAATTTATATAGTGTGCTGAAATTTACTGTCACTTGTTACCATGGAAGGTAATCCTCTGAGGGGCTTGTTCGGGGTATCTTCACCCCGACCAGTAGAGCAAAGAGTTGCTCCTCAACCTACTGAACCTACTAAAATGAAAATGAAAATGAAAATGCTTGCTTTGAAGTTCCTTCGGGTATGATAGAAAAACTGCTAGCTAATCCTTTTTTAGGAGATGGAACAAAACATCCTGATGAACATCTGATATATGTGGATGAAGTTTGTGGATTATTTAAGCTTGCAGGTGTACCCGGAGATGTTGTTAAGAAGAAGGTCTTCCCTTTATCTTTGAGGGGAGATGCATCGACATGGTATAGGCTATGTGATGATATGAGGTCTTGGAATTACAAACGATTGAAATTGGAATTTCATCAGAAGTTTTATCCTATGCATCTTGTTCATCATGATCGCAATTATATATATAATTTTTGGCCTCACGAAGGAGAAAGCATCCTCAGCTTGGGGGAGGCTTAAATCAATGTTATATTCATGCCCCAATCATGAGCTCTCAAGAGAAATGATTATTCAAAATTTTATGCTCGGCTTTCTGATAACAATCGCACCATGCTTGATACTTCTTGTGCTGGCTCTTTTATGATGAAGACTATTGAATTCAAATGGGATTTATTGGAAAGAATTAAACGCAACTCTAAAGATTGGGACCTCGACAATGGTAAGGAGTCAGGTATGACACCTAGTTTTGATTGTGTTAAATCTTTTATGGATACCGATATTTTCGTAAATTTAGCACTAAATATGGACTTGACTCTGAGATAGTAGCTTCTTTCTGTGAATCTTTTGCTTCTTATGTTGATCTCCCCAAGGAGAAGTGGTTTAAATATCATCCTCCCATAGAAGTAAAAGTAGCTGCACCTATTAAAGTTGAAGAAAAGACTATCACTTATAATGATCCTATTGTTCCTACTTCTTATGTTGAGAAACCACCTTTCCCTGTTAGGATAAAGGATCATGCTAAAGCTTCAACTGTGGTTCATAAAAGCAATATTAAAACATATACACCTCCTGAGCAAGTTAAAGTTGAACCTAATATTGCTATTGTTAAAGATCTCTTGTCTGATAATATAGATGGGCATGTTATTTATTTCTGTAATGAAACTTCTAGAATTGCTAAACCCCGTGACAAAGATAAACCTAGACGAGTGGTAGGCATGCCTGTTATTTCTGTTAAAATAGGAGATCATTGTTATCATGGCTTATGTGATATGGGTGCTAGTGCTAGTGCAATACCTTATTCCTTATACAAGAAGTTATGCATGATATTGCACCTGCTGAGATGGAAGATATTGATGTCACAATTAAACTTGCCAATAGAGATACTATTTCACCAATGGGAATTGTTAGAGATGTTGAAGTCTTGTGTGGGAAAACTAAATATCCTACTGATTTTCTTGTTCTTGGTTCCCCACAAGATAGCTTTTGTCCCATTATATTTGGTAGACCCTTCTTAAATACTGTTAATGCTACCATAGATTGCAAAAGAGATGTTCTTACTATCGGTTTAGATGATATGACTCATGAATTTAATTTTTCTAAATTTAGTAGACAACACCATGAAGAAGAATTACCTAGTAAGGATGAAATTATTGGTCTTGCTTCTATTGCCGTACCTCCTAGTGATCCTTTAGAACAATATTTGCTAGACCATGAAAATGATATGTTTATGAATGAAAGAAGGGAATTAGATGAAGTATTCTTTAAACAGGAACCTATTCTGAAAAACAATTTACCTGTTGAAATCCAAGGGGATCCTCCTCCACCCAAGGGTGATCCCGTGTTTGAGCTTAAACCGTTACCTGATACTCTTAAATATGCTTATCTTGATGAGAAAAAGATATATCCTGTTATTATTAGTGCTAACCTTTCAGATCATGAAGAAGAGAGATTATTGAAAACTCTGAAGAAGCACCGTGCTGCTATTGGGTATACTCTTGATGATCTTAAGGGCATTAGTCCCACTCTATGTCAACATAAAATTAATTTGGAAGAAGATGCTAAACCAGTTCGTGATCATCAACGCCGGCTGAATCCTAAAATGAAAGAAGTGGTAAGAAAGGAGATACTAAAGCTCCTTGAGGCAGGTATAATTTATCCCGTTGCTGATAGTCAATGGGTAAGCCATGTCCATTGTGTCCCTAAGAAGGGAGGTATTACTGTTGTTCCTAATGATAAAGATGAATTGATTCCTCAAAGAATTATTACAGGTTATAGGATGGTAATTGATTTCCGCAAATTAAATAAGGCTACTAAAAAGATCATTACCCCTTACCTTTTATCGATCAAATGCTAGAAAGATTATCCAAACATACACATTTTTGCTTTCTAGATGGTTATTCTGGTTTCTCTCAAATACCTGTGTCAGCCAAAGATCAATCAAAGACTACTTTTACATGCCCTTTTGGTACTTTTGCTTATAGACGTATGCCTTTTGGTTTATGTAATGCACCTGCTACCTTTCAAAGATGCATGATGGCTATATTCTCTGACTTTTGTGAAAAGATTTGTGAGGTTTTCATGGACGACTTTTCCGTCTATGGATCTTCTTTTGATGATTGCTTGAGCAACCTTGATCGAGTTTTGCAGAGATGTGAAGAAACTAATCTTGTCTTGAATTGGGAAAAGTGCCACTTTATGGTTAATGAAGGTATTGTCTTGGGGCATAAAGTTTCTGAAAGAGGTATTGAAGTTGATAAAGCCAAGGTTGATGCTATTGAAAAGATGCCATGTCCCAAGGACATCAAAGGTATAAGAAGTTTCCTTGGTCATGCCAGTTCTTATAGGAGGTTCATTAAGGACTTCTCAAAAATTTCTCGGCCTCTGACTAATTTATTACAAAAAGATATACCATTTGTCTTTGATGATGATTGTGTAGAAGCATTTGAAATACTTAAGAAAGCATTGATTTCTGCACCTATTGTTCAGCCACCTGATTGGAGTTTACCCTTCAAAATTATGTGTGATGCTAGTGATTATGCTGTAGGTGTTGTTCTAGGACAAAGAGTTGATAAGAAACTAAATGTTATTCAATATGCTAGTAAAACTCTAGACATTGCTCAAAGAAATTATGCTACTACTGAAAAAGAATTCTTAGCAGTTGTATTTGCTTGTGATAAGTTTAGACCCTATATTGTTGATTCTAAAGTAACTATTCACACTGATCATGCTGCTATTAAATATCTTATGGAAAAGAAAGATGCTAAACCTAGACTTATTAGATGGGTTCTCTTGCTACAAGAATTTGATTTGCATATTGTTGATAGAAAAGGAGCTGAGAACCCCATTGCAGACAACTTGTCTAGGTTAGAAAATGTGCTTGATGACCCACTACCTATTGATGATAGCTTTCCTGATGAGCAATTAAATGTCATAAATGCTTCTCATACTGCTCCATGGTATGCTGATTATGCTAATTACATTGTTGCTAAGTTTATACCACCTAGTTTCACATACCAGCAAAAGAAAAAGTTCTTCTATGATTTGAGGCATTACTTTTGGGATGACCCACATCTTTATAAAGAAGGAGTAGATGGTGTTATTAGACGTTGTGTACCTGAGCATGAACAGGAACAGATCCTACGCAAGTGTCACTCCGAAGCTTATGGAGGACACCATGCTGGAGATAGAACTGCACATAAGGTACTGCAATCTAGTTTTTATTGGCCTACTCTCTTCAAGGATGCCCATAAGTTTGTCTTATCTTGTGATGAATGTCAAAGAATTGGTAATATTAGTAGACGTCAAGAAATGCCTATGAATTATTCACTTGTTATTGAACCATTTGATGTTTGGGGCTTTGACTATATGGGACCTTTTCCTTCCTCTAATGGTTATACACATATTTTAGTTGCTGTTGATTACGTTACTAAGTGGGTAGAAGCTATTCCAACTAGTAGTGCTGATCATAACACTTCTATTAAAATGCTTAAAGAAGTTATTTTTCCAAGATTTGGAGTCCCTAGATATTTAATGACTGATGGTGGTTCACATTTTATTCATGGTGCTTTCCGTAAAATGCTTGCTAAATATGATGTTAATCATAGAATTGCATCTCCTTATCACCCTCAGTCTAGTGGTCAAGTAGAATTGAGTAATAGAGAACTCAAATTAATTTTGCAAAAGACTATTAATAGGTCTAGAAAGAATTGGTCCAAGAAACTTGATGATGCATTATGGGCCTACAGAACTGCATATAAAAATCCTATGGGTATGTCTCCGTATAAAATGGTCTATGGAAAAGCATGTCACTTACCTCTCGAACTAGAACACAAGGCTTATTGGGCTATTAAAGAACTTAATTATGATTTTAAACTTGCCGGTGAGAAGAGGTTATTTGATATTAGCTCACTTGATGAATGGAGAACCCAAGCCTACGAAAATGCCAAGTTGTTTAAAGAAAAATTTAAAAGATGGCATGACAAAAGGATACAAAAGCGTGAGTTTAATGTAGGTGATTATGTATTGCTATACAACTCTCGTTTAAGATTTTTTGCAGGAAAACTTCTCTCTAAATGGGAAGGTCCTTACGTTATCGAGGAGGTCTACCGTTCCGGTGCCATAAAAATCAACAACTTCGAAGGCACAAATCCGAAGGTGGTGAACGGTCAAAGAATCAAACACTATATCTCAGGCAATCCCATAAATGTTGAAACCAATGTTATTGAAACCGTAACCCCGGAGGAATACATAAGGGACACTTTCCGGAACGTTTCAGACTCCGAAAAGTAATAGGTATGTGGTACGGTAAGCAAACCGACTCCAAAACAGTTTTTAAGGCAATATTTCTCTGTTTTGGAATATTTAGAAAAATAGAAAAATAAGCAGCAGTCCGGGAAGGACACGAGGGCTCCACAAGGGTGGAAGGCGCGCCCTACCCTACTGGGCGCGCCCCCTACCTCGTGGGCACCTCGTGTTCTCTCCGGACTCTGTTTTCATACACGACACATATTTTGATCGGTAAAAATTCATTATATAATCTGCCGGGGGTTTTGACTCCCGTATCACGCCAAAATCCCCTGTCTTTGTTTTGAGCTATTGCTGCTGCAGATTAGAGCAAGATGTCTTTGCAAGAGTTAGTCGGGGAGGGTCGGGTGTCTCGTCCGGCACCGAGATCAACGACCAACAATCATATTGACCCCTTTTGGCCAGCAACGGAGGAAGAGATGGAGGCTGATTTGAAGAGGATATATGCCATGGAAGAAGATCAAGAAGTCACTTCCCGCCTCCAAGATGGATTCACAATGGGAGAACTGCAGAGCTCAGCTATTCCAAACTCGGTTATCCCTTCCAATGTTAGATTTCTTTCTTATGAGAATATTAAAAAGAGTGTCACTGGGTCTCCCGCAGCTATGCAGCACCCTTGGGTGCAGGGAGCTTTGGCTGTTATAGGAAAACTCCGAAAGGAAATAATGGACCTCAAGCCGCAAGTCAACAAGCTTGAGGAGGAGAATCGTATCTTGAGGGGCATCATCGCCAAGAACATCACATCACCATCCCCGAAAAGAGAGACATAATCACATGGGTATGGGCACTCCACTTGGCAACTGTCAAGCTTGGGGGAGTGCCCCGGTATCATATCACCATCACTTTATCTTTACCAGTTTTCCTAGTTCGATCCTTTTGGTAATATCTTGATCTAGTAGAATAAAGTTCTTAGTGTGAACTAGCTGTGAGTTTTGCTTTTATGTATCGAGTCCGTGAGCTATATAATAAAGATTAGTGTTGATTCAAGGGCTTGATTATTTTTCCATGATCCTAAGTGAATAAAAGAAAAGAGAAAGAAATAAAAAGAAACAAAGAGATCATGTAAGCCTTATGGAGAGTAATGAGCTCACATGGAAAGGGTATGATGAATAAAAGTTGTTGAGGGTTGACAAACACAGTTTTGGTCATTGTTGCAATTAATAGGAAGTAATAAAGAAAGAGAGGTCTTCACATATAAATATACTATCTTGGACATCTTTTATGATTGTGAGCACTCATTAAAATAGGACATGCTAAAGAGTTGACGTTGGGCAAGGAAGACAACGTAATGGGTTATGTTTTCTTACATCTGAGATAAATTATATTGCCTTTCCCCCTCATGCTAGCCAAATTCATTGCACCAAGTAGAGATACTACTTGTGCTTCCAAATACCCTTAAACCAGTCTTGCCATAAGAGTCCACCATATCTACCTATGGATTGAGTGAGATCCATCAAGTAAGTTGTCATCGGTGCAAGCAATAAAAATTGCTCTCTAAATATGTATGATTGATTGGTGTGGAGGAAATAAGCTTTATACGAGCGTGTGATATGGAAGTAATAAAAGCGACAGACTGCATAATAAAGGTCCATATCACAAGTGGCAATATAAAGTGACATTCTTTCGCATTAAGATTTTGTGCATCCAACCATAAAAGCGCATGACAACCTCTGCTTCCCTCTGCGAAGGGCCTATCTTTTACTTTTATCTCCTACATTGCATAAGAGTCATGGTGATCTTCACCCTTCCTTTTTACATTTTATCCTTTGGCAAGCACAATATGTTGGAAAGATCCTGGTATATATGGCTAATTGGATGTGAGTTTTCATGAACTATTACTGTTGACATTACCCTTGAGGTAAAACGTTGGGAGGCAAAACTATAAGCCCCTATCTTTCTCTGTGTCCGATTAAAACTCCATACCCATAAGTATTGCGTGAGTGTCAGCAGTTGTGAAAGATTATATGATAGTTGAGTATGTGGACTTGCTGAAAAGCTCTTATACATTGACTCTTTCCTATGTTATGATAAATTGCAATTTCTTCAATGACTGAGATTGTAGTTGTTAGTTTTCAATGAAGTTTACGATTCATACTTGATATTGTGATTGAATTATTACTCTAGCATTAGAGATTATATGACAATAATTATATAAGTTGTTGTTCTAAGAATGATCATGATGCCCTCATGTATGTATTTTATTTTTATCGACACCTCTATCTCTAAAAATGTGGACACATTTTTCGATTTCGACTTTTGGCTTGAGGAGAAGCGAGGTCTAAGCTTGGGGGAGTTGATACATCCATTTTGCATCATGTTTTTATATCAATATTTATTGCATTATGGGTTGTTATTACACATTATGTCACAATACTTATGCCTATTCTCTCTTATTTTACAAGGATTACATAAAGAGGGAGAATGCCGACAGCTGGGATTCTGGGCTGGAGAAGGAGCAAATATTAGATACCTATTCTCCACAGCTCCAAAAGTCCTGAAACTTCACAGAAGATGTTTTCCAAATATATAAAAAATACTGAGAGCAAGAACTTCACCAGGGGGTCCACACCCTGCCCACGAGGGTGGGGGCGCGCCCTACCCCCCTGGGTGCGCCCCTACCTCGTGGGCCCCCTAGTGGCCCTCCGGTGGCCATCTTCTGCTATATGGAGTCTTTCGATGGGAAAAAAGTCATAAGCCATCTTCTCGGACGAAACTCCGCCGCCACGAGGCGGAACCTTGGCGGAACCAATCTAGGGCTCTGGCAGAGCTGTTTGTTACCTCTTTTAGCACTGCGTTGGTTTTCCCCGAAGAGGAAGGGATGATGCAGCAAAGTAGCGTAAGTATTTCCCTCAGTTTTTGAGAACCAAGGTATCAATCCAGTAGGAGGCTACGCGCGAGTCCCTCGCACCTGCACAAAACAAATAAATCCTCGCAACCAACGCAAATAGGGGTTGTCGATCCCTATAGGGCCACTTACGAGAGTGAGATCTGATAGATATGATAATATAATATTTTTGGTATTTTTATGATAAAGATGCAAAGTAAAATAAAGGCAAAGTAAATAGCAAAGTAAATAACTAAGTAGTAGGAGATTGATATGATAAAGATAGACCCGGGGGCCATAGGTTTCACTAGTGGCTTCTCTCGAGAGCATAAGTATTCTACGGTGGGTGAACAAATTACTGTTGAGCAATTGAGAGAATTGAGCATAGTTATGAGAATATCTAGGTATGATCATGTATATAGGCATCACGTCCGAGACAAGTAGACCGATTCCTGCCTGCATCTACTACTATTACTCCACTCATCGACCGCTATCCAACATGCATCTAGGGTATTAAGTTAAAAATAGAGTAATGCCTTAAGCGAGATGACATGATGTAGAGGGATAGACTCATGCAATATGAAGAAAACCCCATCTTGTTATCCTCGATGGCAACAATACAATACGTGCCTTGCTGCCCTTACTGTCACCGACAAAGGACACCGCAAGATTGAACCCAAAGCTAAGCACTTCTCCCATTGCAAGAAAGATCAATCTAGTAGGCCAAACTAAACTGATAATTCGAAGAGACTTGCAAAGATAACCAATCATACATAAAAGAATTCAGAGAAGATTCAAATATTATTCTTAGATAGACTTGATCGTAAACCCACAATTCATCGGTCTCAACAAACACACCGCAAAAAGAAGATTACATCGAATAGATCTCCACAAGAGAGGGGGAGAACATTGTATTGAGATCCAAAAAGAGAGAAGAAGCCATCTAGCTACTAACTATGGACCCGTAGGTCTGAGGTAAACTACTCACACTTCATCGGAGAGGCTATGGTGTTGATGTAGAAGCCTTCCGTGATCGATGCCCCCTCCGGTGGAGCTCCAGAACAGGCCCCAAGATGGGATCTCGTGGATACAGAAAGTTATGGCGGTGGAATTAGGGTTTTTGCTCCGTATCTGATCGTTTGGGGTACGTGGGTATATGTATAGGAGGAAGAAGTATGTCGGTGGAGCAACAGGGGGCCCACGAGGGTGGAGGGCGCGCCTGGGGGGGGGGGGGGTAGGCGCACCCCCTAGCTCGTGGCCTCCTGTTACATTTCTTGACATAGGGTCCAAGTCTCCTAAGTTGTATTCGATGAGAAAATCACGTTCCCGAAGGTTTCATTCCGTTTGGACTCCGTTTGATATTCCTTTTCTTCGAAACCCTAAAACAGGCAAAAAACATCAATTCTGGGCTAGGCCTCCGGTTAATAGGTTAGTCCCAAAAATAATATAAAAGTGGATAATAAAGCCCAATAATGTCCAAAATAGTAGATAAATAGCATGGAGCAATCAAAAATTATAGAGACGTTGGAGACGTATCAAGCATCCCCAAGCTTAATTCCTGCTCGTCCTCGAGTAGGTAAATGATAAAAACACAATTTTTGATGCAGAGTGCTACTTGGCATAATTCTAATGTAATTCTTCTTAATTCTGGTATGAATATTCAGATCCGAAAGATTCAAGACAAAAGTTCATATTGACATAGAAAATAATAATACTTCAAGCATACTAACAAAGCAATTATGTCTTCTCAAAATAACATGGCTAAAGAAAGTTATCCCTACAAAATCATATAGTCTGGCTATGCTCTATCTTCACCACACAAAATATTTAAATCATGCACAACCCCGATGACAAGCCAAGCAATTGTTTCATACTTTTGACATTCTCAAAACTTTTTCAATTTTCACGCAATACATGAGCGTGAGCCATGGATATAGCACTATAGGTGGAATAGAGTGGTGGTTGTGGAGAAGACAAAAAGGACAAGATAGTCTCACATCAACTAGGCGTATCAACGGGCCATGGAGATGCCCATCAATAGATATCAATGTGAGTGAGTAGGGATTGCCATGCAACGGATGCACTAGAGATATAAGTATATGAAAGCTCAAAAAGAAACTAAGTGGGTGTGCATCCAACTTGCTTGCTCATGAAGACCTAGGGCAATTTGAGGAAGCCCATCATTGGAATATACAAGCCATGTTCTATAATGAAAAATTCCCACTAGTATATGAAAGTGATAACATGAGAAACTCTCTACTATGAAGATCATGGTGCTACTTTGAAGCACAAGTGTGGTAAAAGGATAGTAACATTGTCCCTTCTCTCTTTTTCTCTCATTTTTTATTTTTTATTTGGGCCTTTTCTCTTTTTTATGGCCTCTTTTTTTTTTATTTGGGCTTATTTGGCCTCTTTTATTTATTTTTCGTCCGGAGTCTCATCCCGACTTGTGGGGGAATCATAGTCTCCATCATCCTTTCCTCACTGGGACAATGCTCTAATAATGATGATCATCACACTTTTATTTTTCTTACAACTAAACAATTACAACTCGATACTTAGAACAAAATATGACTCTATATGAATGCCTCCGGCGGTGTACCGGGATATGCAATGATGCATGAGTGACAAGTATGGAAGAATTATGAACGGTGGCTTTGCCACAAATACTATGTCAACTACATGATCATGCTAAGCAATATGACAATGATGGAGTGTGTCATGAACGGAACGGTGGAAAGTTGCATGGCAATATATCTCGGAATGGCTATGGAAATGCCATAATAGGTAGGTATGGTGGCTGTTTTGAGGAAGGTATATGGTAGGTGTATGATACCGGCGAAAGATGCACGGTATTCGAGAGGTTAGCAAAGGTGGAAGGGTGAGAGTGCGTATAATCCATGGACTCAACATTAGTCATAAAGAACTCATATACTTATTGCAAAAATCTAGAAGTTATCAAAGCAAAGTATTACGCGCATGCTCCTAGTGGGATAGATTGGTAGGAAAAGACTATCGCTCATCCCCGACGGCCACTCATAAGGAAGACAATCAATAAATAAATCATGCTCCGACTTCATCACATAACGGTTCACCATACGTGCATGCTATGGGAATCACAAGCTTCAACACAAGTACTTCTCAAATTCACAACTACTCAACTAGCATGACTTTAATATCACCATCTCCATATCTCAAAACAATTCTCAAGTATCAAACTTCTCATAGTATTCAACACACTCATAAGAGAGTTTTATTATTAATCTTGCATACCAAACATATTAGGATTTTAAGCAAATTACCATGCTATTAAGACTCTCAAAATAATCTAAGTGAAGCATGAGATATCAATAGTTTCTATAAAACAAATCCACCACCGTGCTCTAAAAGGATATAAGTGAAGCACTAGAGCAAAATTATATAACTCAAAAGATATAAGCGAAGCACATAGAGTATTCTAACAAATTCCAAATCAAGTATGGATCTCTCAAAAGGTGTGTACAGAAAGGATGATTGTGGTAAACTAAAAAGCAAAGACTCAAATAATACAAGACGCTCCAAGCAAAACACATATCATGTGGCGAATAAAAATATACCTCCAAGTAAAGTTACCGATAGAAGTACACGAAACAGGGGATGCCTTCTGGGGCATCCCCAAGCTTTGGCTTTTAGGTGTCCTTAGATTATCTTGGGGTGCCATGGGCATCCCCAAGCTTAGGCTCTTGCCACTCCTTGTTCCATAATCCATCAAATCTTTACCCAAAACTTGAAAACTTCACAACACAAAACTTAAAGTAGAAAATCTTGTGAGCTTCGTTAGCGAAAGAAAACAAAAGACCACTTCAAGGTACTGTAATGAAATCATTCTTTATTTATATGGGTGTTATACCTACTGTATTCCAACTTCTCTATGGTTTATAAACTATTTTACTAGCCATAGATTCATCAAAATAAGCAAACAACACACGAAAAATAGAATCTGTCAAAAACAGAACAGTCTAGTAATCTGTAGCTAGCGCAATATATGGAACCCCAAAAATTCCAAAATAAATTTCTGGACGTGAGGAATTTATCTATTAATCATCTGCAAAAATAATAACTAAATAACACTTTCCAAATAAAAATGACAGCAGTTCTCGTGAGCGCTAAAGTTTTTGTTTTTTACAGCAAGTTCAACAAGACTTTCCCCAAGTCTTCCCAACGGTTCTACTTGGCACAAACACTAATTAAACACAAAAAACACAACCAAAACACAGGCTAGATAATTTATTTGTTACTAAACAGGAGCAAAAAGCAAGGAATAAAAATAAAATTGGGTTGCCTCTCAACAAGCGCTATCGTTTAACGCCCTTAGCTAGGCATAACAAGCAAGAATAGATCTAGGTATTGCCATCTTTGGTAGGCAATTCTTCAATGAGGCATCTACCTTCTTTAGGAATTTCTTTCTTTTTATTAATTATCAAACTTTTAGGCACAAGATCGAAAAATTCATTTGTAACAAATGGTTCCTTAATGATAGCAAAAAGATTGGGATGAACACTTATAGATTTGAGATCCGCATTTTCCTTACTAGATGATTCACCCTTATTTTTAGGAACGTACATAAGTTTGGCAACTTTAGTGGAAGGACTCGGAGTATTCTTTATGGAAGAAAAAGCGGTTCCCAAGTTGGTAATAATATTCTCAAGTTTATCGATCCTAACGGAATCGTGATTTATTTTCTCATTAACTATGGGTTCCTTTTCTTTAATATCTTTCAAAGTAACTCCTACTTTAGATCCATATTGAGAGATTCGGGTGTGGATCTTTTTATCCAAATTTTCAATCAATTCTATGGTAGCAACCTTATTTTCAATAATTTCAAGCCTTTGCATTACATGCTCCAAAGTTAATATAGTTTTATTAACCAAGAGAGGGGGTGAGCCAAATAAATCTAACATAGCATTATAAGAATCAAAAGTATGGCTACCCAAAAAGTTCCCTCCGGTAATAGTATCAAGAACATAACGGTGCCAAGGAGTAATGCCTACATAAAAATTGCGAAGGAGAATGGTAGTAGATTGCTTCCTAGTAGATTTATTTTGAGCATTGCAAATTCTATACCAAGCATCTTTTAGATTTTCATCCTCCCTTTGCTTAAAATTTAGAATTTCATTCTCGGGAGACAACGACGAAGATAAGGGACTAGCCATAACGACAAGCAAACAGACTAACACACAAGCTAATAGAAAGCGAGCAAACAAAAAGAGGCAAATAGAGAGGGAGGATAAGGAGAGAGAGAGGGCGAATAAAACGGCAAGGGAGAAGTGGGGGAGAGGAAAACGAGAGGCAAATGGCAAACAATGTAATGCGGGAGATAAGGGTATGTGATGGGTACTTGGTATGTTGACTTTTGCGTAGACCTCCCCGGCAACGGCGCCAGAAATCCTTCTTGCTACCTCTTTTAGCACTGCGTTGGTTTTCCCCGAAGAGGAAGGGATGATGCAGCAAAGTAGCGTAAGTATTTCCCTCAGTTTTTGAGAACCAAGGTATCAATCCAGTAGGAGGCTACGTGCGAGTCCCTCGCACCTGCACAAAACAAATAAATCCTTGCAACCAACGCAAATAGGGGTTGTCAATCCCTATAGGGCCACTTACGAGAGTGAGATCTGATAGATATGATAAGATAATATTTTTTGTATTTTTATGATAAAGATGCAAAATAAATAGCAAAGTAAATAACTAAGTAGTAGGAGATTGATATGATAAAGATAGACCCGGGGGCCATAGGTTTCACAAGTGGCTTCTCTTGAGAGCATAAGTATTCTACGGTGGGTGAACAAATTACGGTTGAGCAATTGATAGAATTGAGCATAGTTATGAGAATATCTAGGTATGATCATGTATATAGGCATCACGTCCGAGACGGGTAGACCGACTCCTGCCTGCATCTACTACTATTACTCCACTCATCGACCGCTATCCAGCATGCATCTAGAGTATTAAGTTAAAAACAGAGTAATGCCTTAAGCAAGATGACATGATGTAGAGGGATAGACTCATGCAATATGAAGAAAACCGAATCTTGTTATCCTCGATGGCAACAATACAATACGTGCCTTGCTGCCCTTACTGTCACCGGGAAAGGACACCGCAAGATTGAACCCAAAGCTAAGCACTTCTCCCATTGCAAGAAAGATCAATCTAGTAGGCCAAACCAAACTGATAATTCGAAGAGACTTGCAAAGATAACCAATCATACATAAAAGAATTCAGAGAAGATTCAAATATTATTCATAGATAGACTTGATCATAAACCCATAATTCATCGCTCTCAACAAACACACAGCAAAAAGAAGATTACATTGAATATATCTCCACAAGAGAGGGGGAGAACATTGTATTGAGATCCAAAAAGAGAGAAGAAGCCATCTAGCTACTAACTATGGACCCGTAGGTCTGAGGTAAACTACTCACACTTCATCAGAGAGGCTATGGTGTTGATGTAGAAGCCCTACGTGATCGATGCCCCCTCCGGCGAAGCTCCGGAATAGGCTCCAAGATTGGATCTCGTGGATATAGAAAGTTACGGCGGTGGAATTAGGGTTTTGGCTCCGTATCTGATCGTTTGGGGGTACGTGGGTATATATAGGAGGAAGTATGTTGGTGGAGCAACAGGGGGCCCACGAGGGTGGAGGGCGTGCCTGGAGGGGTAGGCGCGCCCCCTATCTCGTGGCCTCCTGTTACGTTTCTTGACGTAGGGTCCAAGTCTCCTGAGTTGTATTCGATGAGAAAATCACGTTCCCGAAGGTTTCATTCTGTTTGGACTCTGTTTGATATTCCTTTTCTTCGAAACCCTAAAACAAGCAAAAAACAACAATTCTGGGTTGGGCCTTCGGTTAATAGGTTAGTCCCAAAAATAATATAAAAGTGGATAATAAAGCCCAATAATGTCCAAAACAGTAGATAATATAGCATGGAGCAATCAAAATTATAGATACGTTGGAGACTTATCACTGTTCTGCCAGGGAAACTTCCCTCCCGGAGGGGGAAATCATCGCCATCGTCATCACCAACGCTCCTCTCATCGGGAGAGGGCAATCTCCATCAACATCTTCATTAGCACCATCTCATCTCAAAACCCTAGTTCATCTCTTGTATCCAATTCTTGTCTCCAAGTCCGAGATTGGTGCTAGTGGGTTGCTAGTAGTGTTAATTACTCCTTGTAGTTGATGCTAGTTGGTTTAATTGGTGGAAGATCATATGTTCAGATCCTATATGCATATTAATACCCCTCTGATTATGAACACGTTTATGCTTTGTGAGTAGTTACTTTTGTTCCTTAGGACATGGGAGAAGTCTTGCTATTAGTAGTCATGTGAATTTGGTATTCGCTCGATATTTTGATGAGATGTATGTTGTATCTCCTCTAGTGGTGTTATGTGAACGTCGACTACATAACACTTCACCATTATTTGGGCCTAGAGGAAGGCATTGGGAAGTAATAAGTAGATGATGGGTTGCTAGAGTGATAGAAGCTTAAACCCTAGTTTATGCGTTGCTTCTTAAGGGGCTGATTTGGATCCATATGTTTCATGCTATGGTTAGGTTTACCTTAATACTTTTGTTGTAGTTGCGGATACTTGGAATAGAGGTTAATCATAAGTGGGATGCATGTCCAAGTAAGGACAATACCCAAGCACCGGTCCACCCACATACCAAATTATCAAAGTACCAAACGCGAATCATATGAATGTGATGAAAGTTAGCTTGACGATATTCCCATGTGTCCCCGGGAGCACTTTACATCATATAAGAGTTTGTCTAGGCCTATACTTTGCTACAAAATGGATTGGGCCACCTTGCTGCACCTTATTTACTTTTGTTACTTGTTGCTCGTTACAAATTATCTTATCACAAAACTATCTGTTACCACTTATCTCAGTAATTGCAGAGAATACTTTGCTGGAAACCGCTTATCATTTCCTTCTGCTCCTCGTTGGGTTTGACAGTCTTACTTATCGAAAGGAGTATGATAGATACCCTATACTTGTGGGTCATCAATACATACGTGTCGTTTCCCCTTCTGTCACTGGGATCAAGCACCGTAAGATCGAACCCATCACAAAGCACCTCTTCCCATGGCAAGAAAATTGATCTAGTTGGCCTAACTAAACCAAATATTCCAAGAAGAAATACGAGGCTATAATGAATCATGCATATAAGATATCAAAAGACTCAAATAATTTTCATGGATAAAAACATAGATCCGATCATAAACTCAAAGTTCATCGGATTGCAACAAGCACACAGCAAAAAGAGCTACATCAAATAGATCTCCAAGAGACCATTGTATTGAGAATCAAGAGAGAGAGAGAGAGGAAGCCATCTAGCTACTAACTATGGACCCGTAGGTCTACAAAGAACTACTCATGCATCATCGAAGAGGCACCAATGAGGATGAAGAACCCCTCCATGATGCTGTTTAAATTGGATCTAGTGCTTCTGGAAGTTGTGGCGGCTGGAATTGATTTTCGTCGACTCCCCTAGGGTTTCTGGAATATTGGGGATATTTATAGGGCAAAGAGGTGGTGCAGGAGGCCACCAAGGTGGGCACAACCCACCTAGGCGTGCCTGGGGCCCAGGCGCGCCCTGGTGGGTTGTGCCTGAAGGAGATATGCCCTGGAGGCAATAATAAAGTTGTTATTTATATTTCCTTATATCACGATAAATGTTTATTATTCATGCTAGAATTTTATTAACCGGAAACTTAGTACATGTGTGAATACACAGACAAACAGAGTGTCACTAGTTTGCCTCTACTTAACTAGCTCGTTGAATCAATGATGGTTATGTTTCCTAACCATAGACATGAGTTGTCATTTGATTAACGGGATCGCATCATTAGAGAATGATGTGATTGCCTTGACCCATCTGTTAGCTTAGCACGATGATCGTTTAGTTTGTTGCTATTGCTTTCTCCATAACTATACATGTTCCTATGACAATGAGATCATGCAACTCACGAATACCGAAGGAACACTTTATGTGCTACCAAACGTCACAACGTAACTAGGTGATTATAAAGGTGCTCTACAGGTGTCTCTGATGGTGTTTGTTGAGTTGGCATGGATCAAGATTAGGATTTGTCACTCCGATTGTCGGAGAGGTATCTCTGGGCCCTCTCGGTAGTGTACATCACTATAAGCCTTGCAAGCAATGTAGCTAATGAGTTAGTTACAGGATCTAGCATTACAGAACGAGTAAAGAGACTGCCGGTAACGAGATTGAACTAGGTATTGGGATATCGACGATCGAATCTCGGGCAAGTAACATACCGATGACAAAGGGAAGAACGTATAACGTTATGCGGTTTGACCGATAAAGATCTTCGTAGAATATGTAGGGACCAATATGAGCATCCAGGTTCCACTATTGGTTATTGAACGGAGACATGTCTACATAGTTCTTGAACCCGTAGGGTCCGCACGCTTAACGTTCGGTTACGATCGGTCATGTCTACATAGTTATCGAACCCGTAGGGTCCGCACGCTTAACGTTCGGTGACGATCGGTATTACGAGTTTATGTGTTTTGATGTACCAAAGGTTGTTCAGAGTCCTGGATTTGATCATGGACATGATGAGGAGTCTCGAAATGGTCGAGATGTAAAGATCGATATATTGGAAGCCTATGTTTGGACATCGGAATGGTTCTGGGTGAAATCGGGAGTATACCGGAGCACCCGAAGGTTACCGGAACCCCCCGGGAGGTGTATGGGCCTTATTGGGCCTTACTGGAAGAGAGGGAGAAGAAGCACAGGAGGGGGCGCGCCCCCCAAGCCCAATCCTAATTGGGAGGGGGGCCGGGCCCCCCTTTCCTTCCTTCTTCCTCCTCCTTCCTTCTCTCCTAAAACCAGACAAGGGAAAAGGAGGAATCCTACTTCCGGTGGGAGTAGGACTCCCTTGGGCGCGCCTAGAGAGGTCGGCCCCCTCCCCCTCCTCCACTCCTTTATATACGGGGGAGGGGGCACCCCATGGACACACAAGTTGATCATTGATCTTTTAGCATTGTGTGGTGCCCCCCTCCACCATAATCCACCTCGGTTATATCGCAGCGGTGCTTAGGCGAAGCCCTGTTCCGGTAGCATCATCATCACGCCGTCGTGCTGACGAAACTATCCCTCGAAGCTCTACTGGATCGTGAGTTCGCGGGAAGTCACCGAGCTGAACGTGTGCAGATCGCGGAGGTACCGTACCTTCGGTGCTAAATCGGTCAATCGTGAATACGTACGACTACATCAACCGCGTTGTCATAACGCTTCCGCTTACGGTCTATGAGGGTACGTAGATGATACTCTCCCCTCTCGTTGCTATGCATCACCAGGATCTTGCATGTGCATAGGATTTTTTTTAAATTACTGCGTTCCCCAATAGTGCCCCCCTCGGGGCACCCCCAGGTGCTTCTCCGGCCCATTGGGTGTATTCTGGTCCATAAAAAATCCACAAAAAGCTTCGCTGCATTTGGACTCCGGTTGATATTGATTTTCTGCGATGTAAAAAACAAGCAAAAAACAACAACTGGCACTTGGCACTATGTCAATAGGTTAGTCCCAAAAAATGATATAAAATTATTATAAAATGGTTGTAAAACATCCAAGAATGATAATATAACAACATGGAACAATAAAAAATTATAGATACGTAGGAGATGTATCATTTGCTTCTTCAACCTCGAAACCACCATCTTCGTATTCCCCCAACCGCCAATCGTACCACCAGCCACCATCGTCCGCGGCTCGCGGCGTGCCAATCAACCTCGCTGCCCTGCCCTCTCCTCAACCTCCTCACATCATCGTGTTGTCCCCTTCCTAATGATAGATAATGGGAAAGCTTCTTCGGTGAGCCGACAATTGCTTCTTCCTTCCCTCTGGCGCCTGCTTCCTTCTAGAAAAATCGACTGACCCAGATTGGATTTCCAGGCGATTCACATTTAGCTATTTTGATATTAGGGCATCTTCAACACCGACCCTCAAACATCCCGCATCCGTCCGGACCGCGAAAGCCATCAAATGCGGTACTGTATCGGTCCACGGCGCGGTCCAGGCGTACTTTCTCCCGCAAACCGGAGACAAACGTGGGGGTTCTTTGCGGGAGTCCGGACTGCTACCCACCCGTCTTCTGACTGCCCTGTCCCACCCGAGCCCCTCCTCCCTCACCCATGCGCGTTCCCGCCTGACACCAGCTGCACGCATTGATGCCGCTGTACAGCGCGCCGCTTCACATTGAAGACAGCTCAGGGCGGACATGACCTCCCACTGCCTCTGCCATTGAAGTGGCACGCCAGCCGAGGGGCACTGCCTGCGTCGCGTCTCCGGTGCCCGCGCCAGTTCAATGCCGGAGACACGTGACTGAATGGGATAGGATGGATATCTACCACGCCCGTTCATTGCCCCTGTCCGTCCATATATATGCCGACATTAAATAGGCTCCCAGGCCAAGAAACCCACTACAACGCCGCACATTGACGCACCCGGATGCCTCACCTCACCGGAACCATCCATTTAAAGGCGGCCACACCCAGCTAATTCCACAACACAACATAAGCGCTCCCCATATTCCTCCCTTGAAATGCATCCGCCATGAGTGCAGGCGGCGAAGCTCAATGGGAGAGCCTTTCCATGGAGATGAAGCATGTCGTGGTGGCCCTTGTCGCCGCCTGGCGAAGCTCTATGGTAGGTGGCAGGCCGATTTAGGCCGGCTTACCGGCCAGCTCACCCCGAGGTCTCCGACGATGAGGACGTCACCAAGATGGAGATGGGCTTTGATGACACCGCCCTGGCACCCGCGCCTCTTGTGCATGCCGGCTTCCCCATGGAGCAGGCACATGCACACTAGAATGCCGCCATGGCTGAGGTGCAGCCTGCGACGGCAACCTTGTCGGTGTTCCAACATACGTAGGAGGAATAGCGGTACAACCTGTTCATCCTGGAGCATCACCGGCTGGCGGAGGGCCAGATCTATGACGAGCGTGCGAGCGAGGAGGCCGTGATGTCCATGGCCGCAGCGAACCCCAACTTCATCGCAGAGCAGCATGCCCTCTACAATGCTGTCCGCGCTCAAGCCACCGCTCGCTAGGAAGCGGTAGCTGTAGGTGCAGGTGATCGCAGAGGAGAACAACGCTAGTTGCGCCTCCTACGCGCTGCTGCCGAACCATCAGGCGGCCCGGTGGGCCGACGACAGCGCCGGCACCACCATTTCCATTGTGGACCACACGTCCACCCGCGACGGACGGGTCACAGACTCCTCAAAGGACGAGTAGGCCATGGGATGGCAGGGCCTTATGTCCCATGTGGGACGGTCCGTTTCCCGTGTTCTATTCTTCCTCGCCAGAGATCGCACCTTCACTTCACGTGTCTTATCACCGGTGCTCATGGAGACCGTGGATGGAGGAAGACACGGGCTAGGACACTGGCCGCTGCTGTTGTAGGATAGGTTTAGGGTCGGGTCGTTTCTTTTTATTCTAAATGTTCAAAATGTAATGACAATCCGCCGTGTCTGTATGAAATATGACCATGTTTGCACGAATTTCACTTGGTTTGTTGAAATAGTGTTTGAAATGTATGCGGCTACGGTTGGATGACGGCCTCTTGCATCTGTCTCCATGAACTAGCCCCACCTGTCCGCGGATGGATGCGGGAGGAAATTTGCGGGTTATTGTTGGAGATGCCCTTATATGACTTGTGTGTATCTATACCTAACAATAATAAAGAGGCTATTGCTTCTGGCGGTACGTTACGGAAATTGCCTCCAAAATTGAAAAACATTACCTACCAATGCGACATATAAGTGATAAAAAACATTTTACACAGGGGAATCCTCCACCTGGGCCGGCCCATGCAGTAGAGACCTCATATACTCTGCTCTGCGCGCTGGGAGAAGACGCAGCGTGCCCGTTTGGGCCAGCCCATGTCTGGGCAACCTGTTTTTTAGATTATGTTTTTATTTTTATTTTGTTTTTTATACTCTAAATAATTTGGGACTTAAAAAAAGTCTGAAAATTAAAAAGAAAATGAGAAATTCGAAATAAAATCTTTAATAAATCATAAAATGTGTGTGGAGTCAATTTTTTTAGGGATTTTGTAAAAAATGTTTGCTTATTTAAAAAAATTTCAAAAATTTGAAACAAATATTAGGTAAATTAAAAATGTTAATGATTTTTTTTAAAAAAGCTCATGTATTAAAATTGTTAATGAAATTGAACAAAATTTCGCCAATTCAAAAAATGTCCATGAATGGAAAAATATCCTAAAAATTCAAAAAATGTTCGTGACTTACAAAATAGTTTATTCATTCATAAAATGTTCGTTGATTCATAAAATAATTATGCATTCAAAAAAATGTTTCTTAAATCATAAAATGTTTGTGAATTTCAAAGATTATTCCACCAATTTCCAAAAACATGTTTGTCGATTCTAGAAATGTTCGCCGATTGAAGGAATTGTCTAAAGAAATGTTCACAATATTTTTTTGCAAATAGTATAAAATGTTCATGAATTCAAAAAAATTTGTAAAAGTGTTCACCAATTTAAAAAATATTCACTATTTCAAATATGTTCGTGAATTTGAAAAAATGTTCACAATCTGAAAAATTGTTTCATGAAATTGAAAGTGATAGTGTATCTCGGTTATGCAGTAAAATATGGTCATGGCCATGGAAAATTATGATGTTTTTTTTCCAATTGCAACGCACAAGTCCTTTTGCCAGTCCAATTTAATAGCACAATAGCCCTTATTATCAGATTTCTTGTTTTTTTATAGTAACCATACACATGAATCAACCTGACAAGGAATTAAGAAAGTGCGACTTGAACGCGCCCATGTGATCCGGGTGCATGCACACGGATGCCTGCACGCTGCCGCCGCCGCCCTTGGCGGCCACGAGCACCACCTGCCCGCAGTTGTTCATGGTGATCAGCTCCGTCCTACTCGGCGCGCCCCACCCGAAGTCGGCCACCTCGTACGCCGGGTACCGCGGCGACCCGGAGATGTTCACCAACCGGTCCATTGGCATCCACGACAGCAGGTCCATCCAGTCCCAAAGGGCGAGCGGGTCCTCGGCCGCTCGCCGGACCTCCCGCTGCACCGCCGCCGTGGCGGCTGCGAAACCATCTACGGCGAGGAGGTCCCGCGCCGTGGCCTTGGCGAGGCACCCGGTGATGCACGTCCCGAAGTAGTTCTGGCTCACGGGTGGGTCGATGCCGCGCCGCCCGCGGCAGTCGATGAAGAAGAAGACGTACACCTGCAAAAAAAAAAGAAGAAGACGTAGACGTCGTGGTCGGCGGAGATGACGGCCGGGTGCTTGGACCGGACGAAGGACACCCAGGCGAGCGCCACGACGGCCACGAAGCTGGACGGCGCGGGCGTGGAACCGGCCTGCGCGGGGGCAGTGTGGCCGGAAACGCGTTGCTTCAGGCGGTGAATCTGCTGCGCGGTGACGGTGAACGTCCGGCGAGGGAGATTAATTGGGGCGTTCGGAAACAGGTTGATTTCCTGCAATGTCGAGTGTCCGAGAATGTTAGTTTGAGAGCAGGCCATGTCCATAATAAAGACAGGTTGCAGCTAATATGCGAGGGGAAACGGTAAAGATATTTCAGATAATTCAGGCGGATTGTCAATCTGTCATCCGAGAGATCAACTTTCGCTCCAAACATTTTGAAGAATGCCGGTACGCCAATGAACCTCACAGTAGTAACTTTGAAATCACATAATTTAGCAAATTTTGCTTTATCTCCTAACGTTGGCCGACATGTTTGGCTTGGAGTGCCACACGATATTGTAATCATCTCTATGAACGCTGTTGTTTTGTCAATAAAGCATAGCAATGTTCTGTCAAACCAAATACTGGTAGAGCCCTGAAAAGTTGTACTGTACACACCAAGGCTTGGCTTAAGTTAGACACCAGGATTGTACTTATAGGCTCGTGACCTTAAAGCATAGCACGTGAAAGTGTCTATATCAATTGGATACATTAAGCTAGTAAACTGATTAGTATAGCTTGTGAGTTGTGACTTGTGAGTCATCAGCGTATGCTGAACAACTTAAAACGAGTATGCCTGTATAAGATGGTCATTTGCTGTGCTTTTACAACTTTATAGTTGGCACTACTAGTGGTTAGCATAGCTTGTGAGTTGTGAGTCAATTGGATACAACGTCACAATTAATTCAGTGGGCAAATGCAGAGTGGCAGCCTATCATGATGACCATCTACAATAAGCCTATCACTTCGCGCGGGCCGGGTAGTGCTTTGGTGCGATTATACTGTATTATATACATACTGGTTTGATAATTTGATTGCTTATTTAAGTCATCGATCTCTCTCACAAAAATGTTATCGCTCTGACTAGGCAGTGACCAGACAAATTTTTTGTCAACTTGCCCTCGGTCGCTAAATATTTAAACCAGGTCACGGAGTTGTCCTTCTCTGGTGGAAATTGCGGCGACACGCATGCACGGGGTCATCCACTTAGGCTGGTCATAGTGGGAGTAACATAGGTAGTAACATAGATGCCACATAAGCAAAATTGGTGATGTGGCAAGTAGTTAATGAGGAGAGAGGCAAATAGAGTAATATAATATGTTACCATCACATAGCGGTTTCCAATGCATAATGAGTCTACAAAATAATAAATGAAGGCAACTATGTTACCACACCTATGACACTACCCACTATGAAGGTAGTAACATAGACTAGTAACATATATATGTTACTAGTCTAAGTTACTCTCCACTATGACCAGCCTTATAGATTGGTGAACTCCTTTAGGCTAGTCAAAGTGGAAGTAATTTACTCCCTCCATTTTAAATTACTTGTCTTAGATTTGTCTAGATACAGATGTATTTAACACTGAAATGAGTCTAGATACATCCATATCTAGACAAATTCAAGACAAGTAATTCGGAACGGAGGAGTAAATAGTAACATAGCACATTTCAAGAAAATTTTGCTTATGTGGCAAGTAGTTAGTGAGAGGTGGTAACATGGCGCTTCTCGAGACAAGATGAGTCTACTCCCTCCGGTCCTTTTTGCTCTGCACATTGGATTTGCCGAAAGTCAAACTTTACTAAATTTGACCAAATTTATATTAGAAACTATTAACATCTATAATATCTAATAAATATAATATGAAAATATATTCCAAGATGAATCTAATGATATTGGTGTTGTTAAGTGAATGTCTATAATTTTTATATAAACTTGGTCAAAGTTGGATGAGATTGACTTCAGACAAACCTAATATGCAGAGTAAAAAGGACTGGAGGGAGTACAAGTTAATAAATGAAGTCATCTATGATACTACTCCCCCCGTCTGGGTTTATTAGGCCTCTCAGCATCACAAGCATGCCCCTTTTTATAAGGTCTAGCTTTGGAAAGGTGCATGCATGCATCCATTTCATTGGTTGCATTGAAAGTCATTATTGTTGGTGCTAAGGCTGGAAAATTAATACACTTCATGCATGCTTTTTCATTGGTTGCATGCATGTGAGAGAGTGCATTGGGAGTAGAATGAAAGAATTAATGTGACTTTGCCCTCCTCTCGCCACCTCCACCATTGGGACCCGACAAGCCTACGGCCTACACATCACAAATTGTGGGCCTACCCATCACAAATTGCACAAAAACCCACCAAATCCTTTGCCCTCCTCTCGCCACCTCCACCATTTCCTGCGTCCAAGCCCTCCCGTCCGCCATGCTTACTCCCCATCCTCGTCATCAGTGCTGATCCGCCGCCCTAGATTGTAACATCCCAAATTTTCTAAATTTGTAATGTTACTATAATCATTTAGGCATACCATTGTTTTTATGCATATTTAAAATTTTGGAGTTTATGAATATTAAATGATAGTGAATAAAAGGACTTTCCCAAATATCTTTGATTCTCTTTTTATATTTTTTCAAATATTCAAATCATTTTCACTCAAGAAAAAAATTATGAGAGAAGATAAGATGACTTCTTCAATATAAAAAATAGTCCAAAAAGTATTTGAATATTATTTGGAAATTTTAAAGTTATTTGAAAATTATTTTAAATACTCAAATTAAATAATTTGCAAAAATAATTATTTTCAAAAGTTGCAATTTAGGCCATGAAAAAGTTCACATGAGTCCATATATTTAGGGTTTCTAGAAAAAAATTCTGGAATTTTTGTAGCCCTTTACTGTTTTATTTTAGCCCTAAGCTATTTCTGTTTCAT
Source organism: Triticum aestivum (assembly GCF_018294505.1). Taxonomy (NCBI): domain Eukaryota; kingdom Viridiplantae; phylum Streptophyta; class Magnoliopsida; order Poales; family Poaceae; genus Triticum; species Triticum aestivum. Next base: position 490,940,266 of record NC_057812.1, on the reverse strand, counting down.
TTAAAAGAAAAAAAAGGTTTTCTATTTTAAAAGCGCTCAGGCCCAGGCCCAGGCGCTAGCTAGCTGGTCCTGCAACGCTTTCGGCCCAAGCCTGCCTCTCCTTTCAAAGCGGTACGCGCCGCAGACTACCGTCCGATCAAGTGGCGATCAACGACCTGCACTTCTCCCTTCCTTTCTCTCTCCTTTGTCATCGACGGGTGGGACCCACCTGTCACCTTCATCGCGTGGTCGAGCCAGAATCCACCGTCGCAACGTCCGAGCGCCGCCGCGTTTAAACCTTCCTAATCCTATTTCTAGCTTGCCTCCTCGCCCAAGAAGGCCGCCTATAAACTCCCCTGCACCCTGACCCTCTTTTTCCTCAATCTGCGTCACCCAAGCCCCACCCCACCTCTCGCATCCTCTCGATGGAGTTGCAAGCTCCACAGGAGCTATGCCAAAACGCCCCGCCTCACCTCGTCGTCTCCCAGGACCGCCACCACCACCATCGGCTTCACCTCGTCGCGCCGCTCCTCCCTATGCCTTTGTCCGACGCCAGAGATCACCGAAGCCGCCCGTAGTTGTCTACTCGAACTCCATCATCGGTCGCTGTAACTCGCAACCCCCTCCGTCCTTCCGATTGCGCATCAACGGGCGGGATTAGATCGATTTGTTTTTTTTTGAACTGTTTTCTCTTAAGCCTTAGTTGTCCACCATATAAGCTCCGCAGCGAGCAATTTTCATCCGGTAGCAGTATGCCACGTGTCCACGGGCCTAGATATAATTATTTCCTTTACAGATTAGCCAGTACTTTTCAAAACATCACAACTTTTTGCCCGTTTATCCAAATTTGATGGAACCAACGCCAAATGATTCATCATGATCCCATCTATCCATTGAGAAAATCACTTTATATTTTTTGCAATCATAAAATCTGAATTTGTTCAAATTCAAATTTAAACTTCATTAAGCCATAACTTCCAATATATAAATCCGCTTGAATTGATTCTTTTTCAAAATTGAAGCTCTTGACCTCTATTATCTTCTATAATCATGATCACACAATTTCCATACGATTAAAATATGTTTTTTAGAAGCATTATTTGGTTCTTTTTGGAGTTTTGTATAATTTTGATTATTGTTTTATTTTAGATCTTTGATTGTTTATGTATGTGATATTGTTTGCTTATGATAGATTGTTCGTAGTGCGAGGCTGAATACTATCAATCTTTAGAGTTCAATGATCATCATCAAGGCAAGTTCACACTTCAATCATACTCTTTTTATACCCATGTTTTTCCTATGCATTTTTAGTCCAACTTGATACAATGCATGGTTAGGATGGTGGAATTTGTGGCTATACTTCGTAGAGTTTTGAGGTAGGAACCTATGACCCTTGAACACCATGGGAACCGTCGTTGTTAATTAAATTGCTTAGCCTTGCTTTTTTAGACGGGGTGGTATTCCTGGATCATGAAAGATGTGAGAGAGTAGTAAATAGGACTAACTTTAATAATTTAATATATCATATGGGTGGAATTACTGAATCATGAAACATGTGAGAGAGTAGTAAATAGGATGAACTTTAATAATTTAATATATCATCTGGGTGGAATGGTTGCATGGTGAGGGGCACCCTAGAGTAACCAGGGATTTGCTCAAGTGTCTTGGAGTAACCAATGGATCACTCTTGTATGGTAAGCCACCCAGGTTCAAAGGGATCAAACAATTTGTCATGACTAGAGGCTTATGTGTGCAGCCACAAGCTAACATGGGCTCTGGCTTACTTGAGTAGGTTGTGTGAATTTTTCCATGGTAGGCTAGTAGATGTAGGGGAATTTAGGTGTACCGGCCTATCCATGGGTTAGGGAAAACAATTCGGAAAGACTATGTCTTGATCTTCCAGCTGCCATACCCTGAGTGTGTGAGCTACAAAGGAGGTAATCGATTCTTGTGGGGCAAAGTGCACAAACCCTATGCAGATTGTCAAACTAATCAATTAGTTGTGTCCCCAGTTATGGACAACTTGAGCATCTAGAATTGAAATTATTGAGTGATATCATCGTATTTAATTATTGAATTGGGTTATTAATAACTTGGGTTTGAATTGAGTTAGAGGAACCATCTCAATATTGGCATAAATTTTGTAGTATTAATTTAATTAATTGGATATAGGGAAAAATTGGCTTTATGCAAACTTGAAACTTAGAGCCTCTACCAGCGAAATTGCATATAGAGATAGAATTATCGTTCTTATTCTGTGGTGTGAAATTGCCAGCATATTCCATGTGTTGACCTACATGGCTGCAACTTATAATGCTGTAGACTTTTCGGATGAGGAGTAAGGTGGAATAGGTCGTTGTTCTGCACTCAGTTTTTGCTCATGGAGTTGATGGACTTACTTATCTTCTATGCTTCTGCAGTAATCACTTTAGATGGGCTTTAGCCATATTTATGTAATAAATAATCTTTTGAGGACTATCGATGTAATAAAGTGCGTGATTGAACTCCATTATTTCATGGCGTACTGTGTGCGCTAGCAAACTGATCCATGGACAAGCACAGTAAGCATAGAGACTCTGATCCATTCGGGTCGGGTCGATACATAGATGTCTTCCAACCCATCCACGACCGCCACATTCGAGGGTGCGTCCACATCATACGTCGGTGTCCCATCCAAGGTGACGTCGTGCAAGCCGGAGAACATCGCTCGATGGGACCGGCGATGGAGGCAGTGGGAGAAGGAAGTGGTGATGTCGCAGGGAGTGGATGCGAACCTCGACGAGCAGCTGCCCTCCTCCCCCCCCCCCCCCCCGCGCCCTGGACCCCGCACCCAATCCATCCAGCCGATGGCAAGAATCGCGCCATTGGACCAGGTTGGGACAGAGGAGGATCCGATGGATGCTTGGGGCATTCCGGAGAGCTTTTTGCCTATGCAGATGCCGCCAGTAGAAGTCTGTCACTCGTCGCAACTCGTTCGGGCGCGGACAAGCACATGCACCGTCAGCGCTCAGGTTGCCCATGACCTGTTTGACAGAATGACACAACAAGACTCGGTATGATCTTGTTGCTCCTCTCCAACCAACTTTGCATATGCCATGTTCAATGTTTGGCATAGACTGCTAGTTAATTTCGGACATGATCAATGCTTGGAAACAATTATCATTTTAGGAGTTTATCACGTCAGACATGATCAATGATAATCAAGATCGGACCCAGATGGGCTACGAGTTGGGAGATCCAACTTGCCCTTCATTTGAAGTTGGGACAACATCAAATCCCAATCCGAGCAAGAAGAAAAAGAAGCCAAAGACGGCAAAGGTACGAGATCCGGCACTCTAAACTTTTGAGGCTATCTTGTTGGTTAAATCTTGGTTGGCCACAACAATGGATCCCATATGCGCCACGAAGCAAAAGGGGAACAAGTATTAGGAGAATATTTGGAAGGAATATCACGAACAAAAGCAATATGTGGAGCCGCATCCTATCGTCACGAACCACAATGTGGCATCTCTCCAACATCGATGGGGATCATACAGGGGAAGTGAACAAGTACGTCGGCTACTATTCGCAAGTGCTTAGGTGCCCTCAAAGTGGGATGGGAGTGGCAACTCACGTAAGCTAAATTACTTCATCTTATCATCATTTTCATATGCTCTTTTTTGTTGCATTCTTTATCATACATTTTTTTGCTAGACGATGGAGGCAGCCACTATGTATCAAGAAATGTAGAAGAGGTCATTTGGTTTTAGCCATTGTTGGGTGATATTGAATGGCAAACCAAAGTGGACACAATTTGTGGGCGTTCTCAAGGCCGACAAGAAGAGAAATTATGGCTCAAGCTCCCACCAATCAATTAGGCTGGACAAAGAAGAGGAAGGTGTTGTAGTGGAGAATGGAAGAGCCACCATGCCAAAGGATAACCAGCAAGTGATGGGAAACAAGAGAGAGAAGGTGAGGTCCTCCCGTGATGCTGCGGCTACAAAAATGTCCTCCGGATGGACGGGCCTTTTTCTGTTAGGGAGAACAAGAAAGAGGGGAGGTACAAGCTCATGTTGGATGCGCAAAAGGATATGATGAATTGAGACCGGGGGAGGGCGAACAAGAAGCTGCAAATTGAGACGAAGATGATCGAGTTGGACAAAAAAGAGGCGGCGATCAAATGGGAGCTCGAAAAGGCAAAGACATTTGTACAGATTGAGCTTTAGAAGAAGAGGTTGCAAATCGCACGAAACACAGAGGATGTGAAGATAATGTTGGCGGACAAAAGCCTCTTGGATGAGCAGGCAAAGAAGTGGCTTGTGGGGATGAAGAAAGAGATCAACGAGAGTTGGGAGTACGAGGCGGCGAGGGCGGTTATGGAAGCAACGGAGTATGTGGCAGGATGCAAGCAAAGTAGGCAGAGCAGGAGGCAAGGATGTCTACTAAGCAGGCGGGATGGATGGCGTCCGGTGAGTTATCCGGCCAGCGGCGAGTGATCCTTCCCATTCGAACTTTGATTTCATTTGGCATGTCTGAAATATTGAATATGATTTTGTTTTGCTTTATCGTATTTTTTTGAACTACTGAATTGAGATTATTTGTATCGTATGATCGACGTGAATAGATTGCATGGGTCTGAGGATCCACATTTGAGGTGTGTGGATGTGCGGCATCCCAAATGACGGGTTGCCGGGCGTTGTCCGCGGACGCTCTCGCGGGCATATAGAGGGCCAGATTAGTCAAGTCCGACTGTAAATGCTCATAATAATCCCTATTTGTTTGGTCGAAGAAGAGAGAGGGGACGGGGGCATGCATGTGGTTGCTTTTGGTACAATATTGTGATTGGTGCCCAAAGGAGAGAGAGGAGGGAGGAACCATGCATGTGGGGGAGAGAAAAGAGAGAAAGACCACATGGTTGATTCTGTTGGTCAAGTGGATGTGTGGACTCTCCAAGAACAGCCGCAAGTTTGCTTTCAATTTGCTAGAAAAAGACGTCCGGACCAGCCATCATGTGGATACAAGACCGTGTCGGATGGCAAAACACGTCGGGCCGTATTGTGCGAACGGGTGCAGGCAGTTTAAGGGTAGAGATGCCCTTATGCTATTAGTTCTTAATTCTTGTACATGTTCATGCGTGTCAACTATTGGTAGCTTTTGACAGCTTCAACCATTCACGTGTTTTTTCATTGCAACTCCAAATATGAAACTTATGTCTTGTGATCAAAAGTCCAAATTAACTAATTTTGGTTGCATACTTATGTTTGTTGCAACTAGTATTTTCGAACGAGGGTAATTCTGAATACATTTTGGCAATTTCTTATAAAAAAGATATCAAGTTTTAAATATTGAAACTTGATAGCCGTAATATCAAGTTTTATCAAGTTTCATTTGCTTTTAGGAGTTAGGGCTTAGCGTGTAGTGGTTAGGGCTTAGGTTAAAAGTTTTATTCTCTAAAATTGATGAAATTATCATCCCTTCCTATCTATTTTTAGTAGTTAAACTTGGTGAATTTTTTTAAAAAATAAAAAATATATTTTAAAAAGCATCTTGTGTAAAAACCTTTGTTATAAGGAACACAAATATGCAGCCAAAAAAATAAAATATAAGTGAGGGGAGGGCGGCGTTGTCGGCTAGCTCGCTGCTTCAATGCCGAAGCGGCAGTGAGAGGTCGCGTCGCTCTGAGCCAGCATGAATGCGACATTAGTGCTCTGGAGCGGCGCTGACTGCTTCGAACGGGAACGGGCGCTAGCGAAGTAGGGTTTTTTGGGTGAGCCAGGGTCAAAAGCGGGTGTGGCAACGATCGGGACAGCCGCAAAGCCTCCCAGTTTGTTTCTGGTTTACAAAAAAAATCACGTCCAGACCGATTGGTGAACCAATACAATTTCACGTTGGATGGCGAATGTGGATTCGGACAGTTGCGGCAGTTTGACAGTCGGCATTGAAGATATCCTAAAACACTAATCAAGTGACCTCTTGAATTTCAGGGTAAGCTCGTGTCCTCAACTAATGGCAAATAAAATTCTGCCAAATCAGCAATTATGTAAGGAGAACATAAAAATCACTACTACGAACCATTTTGTGGCTGGATGGTTAGAGAGATAGTGTTATCTTCAACATACTGGGGTTCAAGTCATGATGATATGCCGGCGTAGTATTTCGGATGTGCTCATATAAATAGGCTGTGCGTGTTTATATACATATATATAGTGTTACTATTCATCACTCAAGGTGCAAAAAAAGTTATTCTTCATCCAGGTAATCTTACGATCGCTTTCTAAATAAATTACGTTTAGAATATAAATAGTTACATGCATATCGATTCAATATGTAAATTTTTTATAAAAAACAAAAATGTAGGTTATAAGACCAGAAAAATCACATTTTATGTATGTTTTACATTATGTTTTTATATTCGTAATTTTACTTAACATAAAATATTTTTACGGCGAGTAAATATTTTCTTACGTTCTCTTTTTATGTATGAAATAAGACATAATTTACGAAACGTAAAAATACGATGCATTGATGTCAAAATAGAGAGGGGTGAAGAAAAACTATTCCTCACCCAGGATGACGAATAGCATGACCCTATATATAAGAAAATAGCATGACGAATAGTTACATTTCTATTGATTCACTACGTAAAATTTGACATAAGAAAATAAAAATATATGTCATAAGACAAGAAAATTTGCAGTTTATGTGTATTTTAGACTATGTTTTTACGTTTGTAATTATATATAACATAAAATATTTTTTACGACGATTATATATTTTCTTACGGTCTCTTTTTGCATCGAAAATAAGACAAAACTTACAGAACGTAAAATTACGGTGCATTGATGGTAAAATAGAAGGGGTGAAAAATAACTATTCTCACCCAGGGTGACGAATAGCGCGACCATATATATATGAGCACGTGCGTCAGCTTTCGATAGACGTTGAACATGGTGCGATGGCACGTGAACAGTGATCATGCAACGATGTAACGCCTTACGTCGTGCTCATTTACGCACGGTTTCGGCAGATCCGCCTGCTTAGTTTGTTTTCTTCGAAGCAAACAGAGGCTGCCGGCTTAGTTTGACCACGCGCTAGCTTGCTCGCCGGCGCCCGAGACGAACGGACTAAGAAGGAAGTAAAGCGGGAGGAACATACCAGCGGCAGATTTGGTGCGTACTTACGCAGCGTGCTCCTCGTGTGCTCCTCGCCGCCGGGGAGCGCAATCACCGCGCGGTCGAACGTCAGGCCGGCCACAACCGCCTCTGCGGCAGCGTCGTCCCCGCGGCAGGCCGCCGCCCACGCCTGAAGGAACCTCCACACCGACCGGCCGTCGACCACGGCGTGGTGCATCACCACGCCGACCGCCACCCCACCCTTCAGCCGTGTGACCTGCACAGCCAGCACCTCCGCGGGGAGCGCGTCGACCTTGAGCTTCGGGACGAACGCCTTGAACGCGTCCACGTCGTGGTCCGCGTCCCCGGCCAGCCGCCCCGCGTCCGCGTCGTCGCTCTCCGCGACGATGAACCGCACGCCGCTTCCCTCGGAGGCGAGCAGTCGATTGCGGCGTCGCCGGTGGACGGCAGGAAGACGATCCTGCCGGCGAGCGGGGGAAGCCGCGCGAGCGTGGCCTCCAGTGACGCGCGGAGGGAGCCGACGAGAGATGCGAAGGGTGGGTGCTGGCAGCCGGCGTCGTCGAAGAGGAACACGCGCTGGATTACCGGGAGCACGACCCACGGTGCTTCCAGCGCGGACAGCCTGAGTAACAAGTCCTCCGGCGGCGGGGCGACGCTGTCGAATTCGACGATCTTGACCGTCGGCATGACTAGCGACGAGATAGACGGCCTTGGTGGAGGTGCGATGCGCTGCGTGCCGATCTGCCGTGAACTGGAGGTGGCAGCGCCCTAGAGCGTGTGATTATGATTAGTCAACGCCGAGAGGTAGTAGAGGGGAAAAGTAAGCGTTGGAAATAGGGTGTATATCAGGTGCTGCCACACTTGCGCCTCCTTTGTTTCAGCTTTGATTAGTTTCAAATGAGTCGTGGATTCGCTTAAGTGGTAAAGCCGATTCGCAGTGATATAAGGCCAACTCTAATGGACGTTCCCATTTGGTTCGGCCGCGTCACACTATGACGAAACAAACACAAACCGTGGCCTAACGCGCACCCGCAAACGAACGGGCGTATGTCATTCCTCCGTCCTGGACTCATTTCTGACCCGAAACTGGGTCATGTTTGCGTTGAATCGACAGGTCGCACACGCTCTCTTTGTCCTTCCTCTAACCTGTCCGTCGGTGAAACAAATCTCCCTTTCCCCCCTTCCCTACACCCCACCCCCCGGCACGCCGCCTTTTTTTTCGGCCCGCTCCGCCGTTGTATAGGCCGGTCGCCCAACAACCCCGCCCCTCGCCCCGCTACATTGAAACAAATCCCCCGCCCCTCGGCCGCTTTCGGAGGAGGTCTTGCCGGCGTTTGTCGGATTTCATCGCCGCCTCCGGTACTAGAGGAACCACGGCCGTCGACGACGCCCATCGACCCCAACATTGTGTTGGAAATATGAGCAATTTACCGAATGATTTTATTAACAGAAATACTAGATAAAGCATGACTAATATAATAGAGATAAAACAAGTCATGCATTCGGACAGAGAGAAGGTAAAGAGCATCTGCATATATGAACTTGAACTAAACACATCTAGAACAGATAATAGATGCAGTTGCATATATGAAGTAGAACCTAACACATGTAGGACGGAAAGTAGAGCAAAGAACTGTGTCATGACATCTAACAGAAAAAGTAAGAACACGTACGGGACAGCAGCAGTAGAAGTGCTGGACTTGGGGTCGGTGTTCTCGCCCGCCATGTCGTGGAGGAGGTCGTGGACGTCGGGGAAGAAGTCGTCTTCGGGGAAGTAGTCGTCGGCGACCGGATCGTCCGTGATGAAGCAGCCAGTAGTCGCGCTGAGCGCTCCCCAAAAACCTTATCACCCTTCTCCCATACAGGACTCAAAATGTGCGGTTTCGGAGGTCTACTGTCCCGAACTGCGGTGCACGCCGCGAGCCGGGATGGGGAAGATCGTAGCAGCAGCGCAGTGCTCAGGAACTTGTGGCGAGAGGAGGAAGAGGTTCTGGTGTGTCTCTCTGGGAGGAGCGACCTCCCTTTTATAAGCGCAAGAGAAGGAGGCGAGAGGGCAACGGCGGGAGGCGAAACGAAGAGACAGAGACGAAGCAAAAAGCCAGCAGCTGAAGGGCTGCACCGTTCGCATTCGAACTCCACTTTCTCCAGTTTCCGTGTGACCTTTCGTATACCCATAGTGCGTGGCAAAAATTTAGACATCGGCTCGGCTCATTCCCGCAACCCGCGGCGCGGCGTGGCGAGGCGGACGGCGGAGGAGAAGCGCGCGTGGATATCCCTCTTGTTCTCATGCTCGTACAAGTGGGGAAAGAACCTCCCTTATAAGAAGGTCCAACTCCCACTAAACTAGCAATGTGGGACTAAACTTTAGTAGTATCCCTTGCCTTGCACAAATGGGCTAAGTGGGTCTTTACGATTTATTAGGAATTTTTGAAATAGTTATTGGGTTGCCCAAAATAGTCTAAATTCCAGCAATCACTGAAATAGTTATTGGGCTACCCAAAATAGACTAAATTCCAGCAATCCCCCACCAGATCCCAGAGGCACACAGAAATTTGTCTTTGGTTCCAAAACACTGTTTTATATACCAGTACTGCAGTGGAGACTGTTAAGTTGAACTTCCACCTAGAACTCTATGCTACACTAGTAAGCAACTTGAACAGTGGACTGGGCCTTGAACTGCAAGTTTTCTGTGAATCTAGCTTCACATAAAGCCTTGACCGATACGTGGCTACCGTAGGTCTTCCCCGTGGGTGGAACTTATGCGTCACGGATGCGTCATACTCTGTGATGTTTCATGAGTTTACTAGAGAGAACTCTACTCTCATAGATTGCGACGTTTGATAATCGGACTCATATAGGTGTGTTCTTCAAAAGATATTATGCAGGATAACATCTCTGCTTAAATAAGCCACTTAGAACACATTAAGATATACATCAACCTGCCATGCAGATTAGGAGAGTATTGCACCTTCATGGAGTGGTTTTGTGAATAGTAAGGATACTCTCCTCTCAGTTGACCAACAGCTTGTCTTCCACATCTAATTCACGGGATCTCCGATCACAAAGAATAGGTTACCACTGTGAACAACTCATATTGTGGGTCTCATACCCATCTCCCTCGATGCATTATCTATCACATTACGTGATAGACCCTTGGTAAAAGGATCTGCCTGATTTTTAGACGTTTGGATATAATCCAACGCAATAACTCCGGAGTTTTTTCATTTTCCTGACAGATTTTAACCTTCTCTGAATGTGTCTTGATGACTTCATGTTATCCTTTGAGCTGCTCACTTTCGTGATCACAGTTTGATTGTCGCAGTTCTTAAGGACACCCGGTACAGGTTTCTCAACAATCAGCAAGTCATTCAAGAGCCGGCGAAGCCAATCTGCTTCAACCGTAGTTGTATCTAGTGTTGTTCTGCTTCCATTGTTGACCTCGTTAAGATGGTCTACTTGCAAGACTTCCAAGAAACAGTGCCACCTCCATGAGTGAATACATAACCGCTCGTGGCCTTTATCTCATCAGCATATGAGATCCAGTTTGAGTCACTATACCCTTCAAGCACCTTTGGATGCCCGGTGTAGTGAATTCCATAATTTGTAGTGCCTTTCAAATAACGCAAAACTCTCTCTAGAGCTTTCCAATGCACATCTCCTGGTTTTGAGACAAACCGACTTAGTTTGCTAACATCAAAAGAGATGTCAGGTCTTGTAGCACTTGCTAAGTACATAAGCGAGCCAATAATCTGAGAATATTTCAATTGATCTCTAGCAATTCTTCGATTCTTTCAAAGTAACACACTCGCATCATATGGTGTTGGAGAGGGCTTGCAGTCACTATAGCCAAAGCGACTCAAGATCTTTTCCACATAGTGAGATTGAAGCAATGTAATCCCACCATCATCGTCTCTCAACAACTTGATGTTCAAAATGACATCAGCCACTCTTAAATTCTTCATCTCAAAACAACGAGATAGGAAATCCTTGACCTCCTTAATAACATTTAGATTTGTTCCGAAAATCAGTATGTCATCAACATACAAGCAAAGGATAACTCCCTCGCCCCCACCATGGCGATAGTACACACATTTGTCAGCTTCGTTTACAACAAAGCCTGCGGCTGTTAAAGTTCTTTCAAACTTCTCATGCCACTGTTTGGGTGCTTGCTTGAGTCCATACAAGGACTTTAGCAACTTGCACACTTTTCCTTCCTGACCATCTAGTACAAACCCATCTGGTTGTTCCATATAAATTTCCTCGTCCAACTCTCCATTTAGGAAAGCAGTCTTAACATCCATTTGATAAACGAGAAGACCATGCGAGGCAACTAGTGAAAGTAGAACTCGAATAGTGGTCAGTCGAGCCACAGGTGAGTAAGTATCAAAGAAGTCTTCACCTTCCTTTTGGGTATAACCCTTAGCCACGAGCCGAGCCTTGTACTTCTCAATAGTACCATCAGGCCTAAGCTTCTTCTTGAATACCCATTTGCATCCTATAGGTTTGCACCCATAAGAACGATCAGTTATCTCCCAGGTTTCATTCGCCAAGATGGAATCCATCTCGCTACGAACCGCTTCCTTCCAGTAGTCAGCATCTTCAGATGCATAGGCCTCTGAAATAGAACTGGGAGTGTCATCTATGAGATACATAAGAAAATCATCACCAAAAGACTTTGCAGTCCTCTGTCTCTTGCTCCTAGTAGGAACTGCATTGTTCTCCTCCACAGGACTTTCAAAGTGTTCCATCGAAATGGCAGGTTCGGTAATTGTAACTAGTTCCTGATTCGATGAACTAGGCATCTCCTGATTAGATGAGGTAGCCATATCCTTCATGGGAAAGATATCTTCAAAGAAATTCGCATCATTCGACTCCATGATCGTACCGACATGTATGTCAGGTACCTCAGATTTTACAACCAAGAATCTATAGCCAGTGCTATGAAAAGCATATCCCAAGAAAACACAATCCGCAGTCTTTGGTCCAAACTTCCGCTTCTTTGGAATTGGAACATTGACTTTCGCCAAACAACCCCATGTTCGTAGATAAGAGAGTTTTAACCTTTTCTTCTCCCATTCCTCGAATGGAGTTATCTCTTTGTTCTTTGTGGGAACTCGGTTTAGGACATGACATGCAGTCAATATCGCCTCCCTCCACCATGCCTTGGAGAGACCCAAAGTGTCTAACATGGAGTCCTCTCATGGATTATACCATGTTCCGCACAAAAAGCATCAAATTCATTGAAAAAATACTCTCCACCACGGTCGGACCTAAGCCTCTTGATTTTTCGATCAAGTTGATTTTCCACTTCAACTTTATAGATCTTGAAAAAGTTTAAAGCCTCATCCTTAGATTTCAGAAGATACACATGGCACTATATAGTGGAGTCATCAATTAACGTCATGAAATATTTCTTTCCACCTTTTGTCAGCACACCATTCATTTCACATAGATCTGAATGTATGAGCTCTAGTGGTGCAAGATTTCTTATTTCTGCAGTCTTGTGAGACTTACGAGGTTGCTTAGCTTGCACACACACTTGACACTTAGATCCCTTGATGGTGGTGAAACTAGGGATTAAGTTCAACTTCGCTAGTCGTGACATGCAACCAAAGTTAACATGACAAAGACGTGAATGCCACACATTGGATTCACTATTGTTGCAAATATGATTAACAACTTTATTGCAAACGTCTGATAAGGATAAACGAAATAAGCCTCCTGACTCATAGCCTTTACCAACAAAGGTTCCATACTTGGATATTACAAATTTATTCGACTCAAAGACAAGCTTGTAGCCATCTCTACACAGAAGAGATCCGCTAATAAGATTTTTATTGACGGAGGGGACATAATGCACGTTCTTCAGCCGCACGATCTTCCCCGAAGTAAACTTCAGATCGACCGTGCCAACACCACGAACAGAAGCACGTGAACCGTTGCCCATCAGCACGGTTGAAGTCCCTGCGGTCTGATAAGACGAAAACATGGAAATATCACTGCATACATGAACATTAGCACCCGTGTCAATCAACCAGTCAGGAGAATGACATACTGAAAGAATAGTGGGAAATATACCATACCCAGCATCCTTCATGTCAGTGTCTCCAATGACAACATTAGCGCTCTTGTCGCCTTTCCCGGGATGACGCTTGTCATAGCAATTAGGGCAACTAGGAGCCCAATGATCAGGATCCCCACACACATGACAAGCACCTTTCTTCTTGCCATTCTTCTTCTTGAAGTTCGTGTGTTGCACAGCCTTGTTCTTCCCATCAAACTTTGCTTTTCCATCAAACTTGCCCTTGTTCTTGAACTTGTGGGGCTGGAAGTCTGCTTCTGTACCACATTGGCACTAGATCCTCCCTCAATACCTCGAGCACGTGTGTCCTTTGCTCTCGCCTTTTCTTCCACATCAAGAGTGCCAATGAGATCCGGGACGGAAAACTCCTGCCTCTTATGCTTCAGCAAGGTAGCAAAGTTCCTCCATGAAGGAGGAAGCTTAGTGATGATACCTCCGGCAAGAAACTTGTCTGGTAGCATACAACTGAAGTGCTCAGGTTCTCTAGCAAATGACTGTATCTCATGAGCTTGCTCAACCACGGAGCGCTCTTCAGTCATCCTGTAATCATAGAATTGCTCCATGATGTACAGCTCAGTGCCAGCATCCGAGACCCCAAACTTGGCCTCGAGTGCATCCCACATATCTTTTCCATTATCAATTGACGCATAAGCATCAACTATGTTCTCACCAAGAACACTCAAGAGAGCAGCCTTAAACAGAGTATCCATTTTCTGAAAAGCTTGTGCCTGTTGAGCATCAAGCTCTCCTTCAGGTTTGCCGAGAGTGGTGTCATAGCAACTCATGGTTTGAAACCATAAGACTGCTCTCACGCGCCACCTCTTATAGTGGATACCCTCAAACATAGGAGGTCTCATGGAAGCAGCAAAACAACTCGGGGTAAATTTCCTATAATAAGGTTTTTGGATTGTTGGAAATATGAGCAATTTAACGAATGATTTTATTAACAGAAATACTAGATAAAGCATGACTAATATAGTAGAGATAAAACAAGTCATGCGTTCGGACAGAGAGAAGGTAAAGAGCATCCGCATATATGAACTTGAACTAAACACATCTAGAACAGATACTAGATGAAGTTGCATATATGAAGTAGAACCTAACACATGTAGGACGGAAAGTAGAGCAAAGAACTGTGTCATGACATCTAACAGAAAGAGCAAGAACATCACGGGACAGCAGCAGTAGAAGTGCTGGACTTGGGGTCGGTGTCCTCGCCCGCCATGTCGTGGAGGAGGTCGTGGACGTCGGGGAAGAAGTCGTCGTCGGGGAAGTAGTCGTCGGCGACCGGATCGTCCGTGATGAAGCAGCCAGTAGTCGCGCTGAGCGCTCCCCAAAAACCTTATCACCCTTCTCCCGTACATGACTCAAAAGGTGTGGTTTCGGAGGCCTGCTGTCCCGACCTGCGGTGCACGCCGCAAGCCGGGATGGGGAAGATCATAGCAGCAGTGCAGTGCTCAGGAACTTGTGGCGAGAGGAGGAAGAGGTTATGGTGCGTCTCTCTGGGAGGAGCGACATCCCTTTTATAGGCGCAACAGAAGGAGGCGAGAGGGCAACAACGGGAGGCGAAACGAAGAGACAGAGACGAAGCGAACAACCAGCAGCCGAAGGGCTGCACCATTCGCATTCGAACTCCACTTTTTTCAGTTTCCGTGTGACCTTTCGTATACCTGTAGTGCATGGCAAAAATTTAGACATCGTCTCGGCTCATTCCCGCAACCCGCGGCGCATCGTGACGAGGCGTGGCGTGGCGAGGCGAGCGACGGAGGAGGAGCGCGCGTGGATATCCCTCTTGTTCTCATGATCGTACAAGTGGGGAAAGAACCTCCCTTATAAGGAGGTCCAACTCCCACTAAACTAGCAATGTGGGACTAAACTTTAGTAGTATCCCTTGCCTTACACAAATGGGCTAAGTGGGCCTCTAGGATTTATTAGGAATTTCTGAAATAGTTATTGGGCTGCCCAAAATAGACTAAATTCCAGCAATCACTGAAATAGTTATTGGGCTACCCAAAATAGACTAAATTCTAGCACATTGTCTGCCGCACGCGTCTCCGCTACTACAGGCCTGCTGCATGTACGGGGAGGCCGAGGGCCTCTTCACCGATCGAGTCTTCACCACGATCATAAGGTTTTCGACACTTTGCTTGCAAGGTACCATGGATAGTAGTGACGAGTATTTTTTTCAACAACTTCATTCATTCATCATGTCACAACCTTAGAAATTGATTGTAAATAGTTGCATATGCATCCATGCATCATGTTAAAAATTCAAATGAATTCAAAATGGGGATGTTCAAAACCCTAGCACCAAATGAATTTCAACTAGGATCAAAATAAAATATTTTCAATGGACCCAGAATGCCCTGCAGAAAAGTTCATGATTTTCGAAAAAGGTGAAAACCTCTGCCAAAAATGATACACCTATTTCTAGGACATTTTGTCAGGACCCCGATCCTAAGTCACACCGATCTAGCATGTAGCACATCACATCACTTTGCGGCCTCAGGCATGTCTTGGGGAACGTAGTAATTCAAAAAAATTCCTAAGATCGCGCAAGATCTAACTAGGAGATGCATAGCAACAAGAGGGGACAGTGTGTCCATGTACCCTCGTAGACCAAAAGCGGAAGAGTTTCAGTACGCGGTTGATGTAGTCGAACGTCTTCACGATCCAACCGATCCAAGTACCGAACATACGGCACCTCCGTGTTCAGCACACATTCAACACGATGACATCCCTCAAGCTCTTGATCCAGTAGAGGGACGAGGGAGAGTTCCGTTAGCACGACGACATGGTGACGGTGATGATGAAGTTACCAGCGCAGGGCTTCGCCTAAGCACTACGACGATATGGCCGAGGTGTTAAACTATGGAGGGGGCACCACACACAGTTAAGAGATTGTCTGTTGCGCTTTGGGGTGCCCCCCTACCCACGTATATAAAGGAGGGGGAGGAGGAGGCTGACCAAGGGGAAGGCGCGCCAAGGGGGGGAGTTCTACTAGGACCCCAAACCTAGTAGGATTCACCCCCCTTTCCTTCCAACGGAGAGGGGGAAAGGGGAAAGGAGGGAGAGGGAGAAGGAAAGAGGGGGGCCGCACCCCTCCCCTTATCCAATTCGGATTGGGGCAAGGGGGCGCACCCCACCTCCTGTGGCCTGCCTCCTTTCCTCCACTATGGCCCATTAGGCCCAATAACTTTCCCGGGGGTTCCGGTAGCCTCCCGGTACTCCAAAAAATCCCCGGACCTTATCGGAACAATTCCGGTGTCCGTATATAACCTTCCAATATATCAATCTTTACCTCTCGACCATTTCGAGACTCCTCGTCATGTCCGTGATCTCATCCGTGACTCCGAACAAACTTCGGTCATCAAATCACATAACTCGTAATACAAATCGTCATCGAACGTTAAGCGTGCGGACCCTACAGGTTCGAGAACTATGTAGAAATGACCGATACACATCTCCGATCAATAACTAATAGCGGAACTTGGATGCTCATATTGGCTCCTACATATTGTACGAAGATCTTTATCGGTCGAACTGCATAACATACGTTATTCCCTTTGTCATCGTTATGTTACTTGCCCAAGATTTGATCGTCGATATCATCATACCTAGTTCAATCTCGTTACCGGCAAGTCTCTTTACTCGTTCTGTAATGCATCATCCCGTAACTTACTCATTATTCACATTGCTTGCAAGGCTTATAGTGATGTGCATTACTAAGAAGGCCCAGAGATACCTCTCCGATACTCGGAGTGACAAATCCTAATCTTGATCTATGCCAACTCAACAAACACCTATGGAGACACCTGTAGAGCATCTTTATAATCACCCAGTTATGTTGTGACATTTGATATCACACAAGGTGTTCCTCCGGTATTCGGGAGTTGCATAATCTCATAGTCAGAGGAATATGTATAAGTCATGAAGAAAGCAATAGAAATAAAACTAAACGATCATTATGCTAAGCTAACAGATAGGTCTTGTCCATCACATCATTCTCTAATGATGTGATCCCGTTCATCAAATGACAACACATGTCTATGGTCAGGAAACTTAACCATCACTACTGCAGCGAGCTCCTAAACAAACGGTTTAAAACTCCTTTCCGCGATGACATCTGGTACCGTTGTCAAGTGAGTGTGGGTGATAGGGGGGGGTCCTTCCCACATGACCCAGAAACCGTCGGGTATATGCCCTCCTGGCACACACGTTCGGCAAAATGAGGTCATGTGCGACCGGCAAGCGCTCAAATACAGAAGTACGTATGGTAGATCTAAAAAATATTCAATTATACGGTGAAATTGTTTCCAGTCGCAAGTACACCCCACATAGTCAGTCCCCGCTAAACGTTTCCGTTCGTATGTACATCCCACCCAGCCTCTCGAAGGAAAACGTTTCCGTTCGCAGGTACATCACACACAATTTTTCTCGTTAAATCGCGTGTGTTATTGAATATATCACACACGGTCCGTGGAAGAAACTGCGTGGCAAAGGCTGTCCATCACACACAGTTTTCATGTGGTAAACGTTTGTGCAAGGTGGCCTAACGCAAACAGTTTTCAAGAGAAAGTCGTGTGTGATTGTTCATTGATCCAACACGGTTTATTCCTAGAAACTCTGTGTGTTGCCTGAGGTCATCGCCCATGGTATTTTTATAACAACCATTTGCAATAGAAAAACCCAATTAGCAGGCTAATTATTCGATTATTCATAATCCATTTATTAATCTAATTGACAGTTCATATTAAGTACATAATATATTTCATTTTCATAATTGAAATACATCAGAGTACAACATCATATAGCTTCAGCACTCAACTACCTCATTACTCAACTACACCAGGACCAAGTTTCACATGCAACATCTATAACCTTTCGAAATTAGCATCATAGATGGTACATAGACAGATGTAACTCATCTGGAAAACTGCTGAAGCAGAAGGCGAATATTGAGCCTTCATTGATGTTGATGGTCTTTGTAATTTTATGCCAGTGCCTGTGGATGATTGACCGTCCATCCTTCGTCCTCTTCAGGAACACTTCAATATTGAACTGTGGGTGTTGTATGAATACCTTCCTCACCTCCTAACCATACAGGTGGTTTGAGAGGTAATCATCAGTGAACTGCTTTGGAAAGGCCTGAAATCAAGGATGTGCATAAATATCTTTTCTATATTGGAAATGGGGAAAAGGAATAAAAAAGGCAAGGTATAATAGTTAGTACCATCCTGTAGCGAACTGATGTCTTGTTCATTGTGCAGACAAAGATCTTGTTGTTTTTTGTCACTAATTTCTTTATCCTAACAATCTTTCCGAGTTTTTTAACTTGACTGATATTCATGGACAACTCATTTCCCCATATGCAAAAAGGGTCGAACAGTGGGTCAAATCCTCTGATAGCAAGACCTACATGTGCAAGACCAAATTGTTAAAAACCGAAATATTAGAATGGTTCCTGCAATTGCACAATAATGTGCTATTAGACAACGGACCATGAACGTGCTAACCTCGATTGTAAACCTCAGTGCTTCCCATTGTTTCCCTGCAACACATATAAGGTAGTTAGTCATCAGGTTAAGTAAGGGTTCGCATGCTATCAGTAAAATATGTTGATGAAAAATAATCACATTGCAGATTCATCAGATTAATTCAAGCCACAGGGAAAACCCATTTATTCAAACCAAGCATGATTAAGAACTAGGAAATATAGCACTTGTATATGTTTCTCATGTATTAAGTGTAGCCAAATTCGATTTATTCCTCACATGCACAATAAAACAAAATTCTACCCACGACAATTGGAAATCGCATTGCAGAATTGAACCAAGCAGTTAACTAAACACCACAACAAATGAACAAAACATTAACTAAGCACCACATTGCACAATATAACATTGAACCAAAGAGTTGACTAAACACCACAACAAATGAACCAAACATTAACTAAGCACCACATTGCACAATATAACATACTCCTAATAGAAGATCAGACAGCTAACCAAACAGTTAACTACAGCCAGTTGTAGCAATTGTATTTGTTTCTCATGTATTTACTATAGCCCAATTCAATTTATTCCTCACATGGTATACAATAACAGAATGCATCCACAATTTTGTAAAAATAAATTCGATTTATTTCTCACATGGAAGACAATACAAAATTGCAGCCTGAAGAATTGAACATCACATTTGCAGAATTGAACCAAACAATTAACTGAAGACGACAACTAATTAACAAAACAGTTAATAAGTGAGCACCACACTACACGACATATAGAACATATACACTAGAGCAACAGATTGCATGGTAAAATTAGATAGCACAATTCACTAGAATTTGTGAAGGAAAGGCAGGAGCAGCACACACAACGGGTAAACCGAGCATGCATAACCGGCGTAGCTAGAAAATGGCAAGGTCATCCTTCAAGATCTGGGGGTCGGCACGAACGACAGCCATCGCGACCTCATCCGTGCGTGCGGCCGCGGTTTGCTTCTCCGCTGCCAACTGCTCCTTGAGGTCCTGGTTATACTGCGTGTGATACGTCCGTTTTACATCATGCTTTTATATCAATATTTATTGCATTATGGGCTGTTATTACACATTATGTCACAATACTTATGCTTATTCTCTCTTATTTTACAAGGTTTACATAAAGAGGGAGAATACCGACAGCTGGGATTCTGGCTGGAAAAGGAACAAATATTAGAGACCTATTCTGCACATCTCCAAAAGTCCTGAAACTTCATGGATGATGTTTTCCAAATATATAAAAAACATTGAGCGCAAGAACTTCACCAGGGGAGCCACACCCTGCCCACGAGGGTGGGGGCGCGCCCTACCGCCCTGGGCGCGCCCCCCTAATACGTCCATTTTGCATCATGCTTTTATATCGATATTTATCGCATTATGGACTGTTATTTCACTTTATGTCACAACACTTATGGCTATTCTCTCTTATTTTACAAGGTTTACATAAGGAGGGAGAATGCCGGCAGCTGGAATTATGGGCTGGAAAAGGAGCAAATATTAGAGACCTATTCTGCGCAACTCCAAAAGTCCTGAAACTCCACGGAACATCTTAAACCAAATAAAGAAAAATCCTCGCCAAAGATGAAGGCCAGGTGGCCCACACCCTACTCACGAGGGTGCCCCCCCCCCCCGAGGGCATGCCCTCTATCTCATGGGCCCCCTGGTGGCTCTCCGACGTCCATCTTCTCCTATATGAAGTCTTTCGATGAGAAAAAATAAGAAGGAACTTTTCGGGACGAGACTCTGCCGCCACGAGGCGGAACCTTCGCGGATCCAATCTAGAGCTCCGGCAGAGCTATTCTGCCGGGAAACTTCCCTCCGGGAGGGGGAAATCATCACCATCATTATCACCAACGCTCCTCTCATCGGGAGAGGGAAATATCCATCAACGTCTTCACCAGCACCATCTCATCTCCAAACCCTAGTTCATCTCTTGTATCCAATTCTTGTCTCAAAGTCCGGGATTGGTGCAAGTAGGTCGCTAGTAGTGTTGATTACTCCTTGTAGTTGATGCTAGTTGGTTTATTTGGTGGAAGATCATATGTTCAGATCCTATATGCATATTATTACTGTTGGGTTTCGTAGTAATTTCAAAAAATTTCCTACGCACACGCAAGATCATGTGATGCATAGCAACGAGAGGGGAGAGTGTTGTCTATGTACCCAACACAGACCGACTGCGGAAGCGCTGACACAACGTAGAGGAAGTAGTCGTACGTCTTCACGATCCAACCGATCAAGCATCGAAACTACGGCACCTCCGAGTTCGAGCACACGTTCAGCTCGATGACGATCCCCGGACTCCGATCCAGCAGAGTGTCGGGGAAGAGTTCTGTCAGCACGACGGCGTGGTGACGATCTTGATGCACTACAGCAGCAGGGCTTCGCCTAAACTCCGCTACAGTATTATCAAGGAATATGGTGGCAGGGGGCACCGCACACGGCTAAGGAATAGATCACGTGGATCAACTTGTGTCTTTAGGGTGCCCCTTGCCTCAGTATATAAAGGATGGGGGAGGAGGAGGCCGTCCAAGGTTGGTGCGGCCAGGATGTGGAGTCCTACTAGGACTCCAAGTCCTAGTAGGAATCCACCAAGAGGGGAGGAAGGGAGAAGGAAGTGGAGGAGAAGGAGAGGTGGCCGGCCCCCTTTTCCCTAGTCCAATTCGGACTAGAGGGGAGGGGGGGCGCAGCAGCCCCTTGGCCCTTTCTCCTCTTCCCACTAAAGCCCATCAAGGCCCATTGCTTCTCCCGTAACTACCCGGTACTCTGAAAAATACCCGAATCACTCGGAACCTTTCCGATGTCCAAATATAGTGTGTCCAATATATCAATCTTTACGTCTCGACCATTTTGAGACTCCTCGTCATGTCCCCGATCTCATCCGGGACTCTGAACTCCTTCGGTACATCAAAACTCATAAACTCATAATATAACTGTCATCGAAACCTTAAGCGTGCGGACCCTACGGGTTCGAGAACAATGTAGACATGACCGAGACACCTCTCCGGTCAATAACCAATAGCGGGACCTAGATGCCCATATTGGCTCCTACATATTGTACGAAGATCTTTATCGGTCAGACCGCATAACAACATACGTTGTTCCCTTTGTCATCGGTATGTTACTTGCCCGAGATTCGATCGTCGGTATTCCAATACCTAGTTCAATCTCGTTGCTGGCAAGTCTATTTACTCATTCTGTAATACATCATCCTGCAACTAACTCATTTAGTTGCAATGCTTGCAAGGCTTAAGTGATGTGCATTACCGAGAGGGCCCAGAGATACCTCTCCGACAATCGGAGTGACAAAACCTAATCTCGAAATACGCCAACCCAACATGTACCTTTGGAGACACCTGTAGTACTCCTTTATAATCACCCAGTTACGTTGTGACGTTTGGTAGTACCCAGTGTTCCTCCGGTAAACGGGAGTTGCATAATCTCATAGTTATAGAAACATGTATAAGTCATGAAGAAAGCAATAGCAACATACTAAACGATCGGGTGCTAAGCTAATGGAATGGGTCGTGTCAATCAGATCATTCTCTTAATGATGTGATCCCGTTAATCAAATAACAACTCATTGTTCATGGTTAGGAAACATAACCATCTTTGATTAACGAGCTAGTCAAGTAGAGGCATACTAGTGACAATTTGTTTGTCTATGTATTCACACATGTATTATGTTTTCGGTTAATACAATTCTAGCATGAATAATAAACATTTATCATGATATAAGGAAATAAATAATAACTTTATTATTGCCTCTAGGGCATATTTCCTTCAGTCTCCCACTTGCACTAGAGTCAATAATCTAGTTCACATCGCCATGTGATTTAACAGCAATAGTTCATATCACCATGTGATTAACACCCATAGTTCACATCGATATGTGATAAACACCCAAAGGGTTTACTAGATTCAATAACCTAGTTCACATCGCTATGTGATTAACATCCAAAGAGTACTAAGGTGTGATCATGTTTTGCTTGTGAGATAATTTTAGTCAACGGGTCTGTCACATTCAGATCCGTAAGTATTTTGCGAATTTCTATGTCAACAATGCTCTGCACGGAGCTACTCTAGCTTATTGCTCCCACTTTCAATATGTATCTAGATCGAGACTTAGAGTCATCCAGATCTGTGTCAAAACTTGCATCGACGTAACCTTTTACGACGAACCTTTTTGTCACCTCCATAATTTAGAAATATTTCCTTAGTCCTTTTCAGGTATTTCAGGATGTTCTTGACCGCTGTCCGTGATCCACTCCTGGATTACTTTGGTACCTCCCTGCTAGACTTATAGCAAGGCACACATTAGGTCTGGTACACAGCATTGCATACATGATAGATCCTATGGCTGATGCATAGGGAACATCTTTCATATTCTCTCTATCTTCTGCAGTGGTCGGGCATTGAGTCTTACTCAACTTCACACCTTGTAACACAGGCAAGAACCCTTTCTTTGCTTGCTCCATTTTGAACTTCTTCAAAATTTTGTCAAGGTATGTGGTTTGTGAAAGTCCAATTAAGCGTTTTGATCTATCTCTATAGATCTTAATGCCTAATATGTAAGCAGCTTCACCGAGGTCTTTCATTGAAAAACTCTTATTCAAGTATCCCTTTATGCTATCCAGAAATTCTATATTATTTCCAATTAACAATATGTCATCCACATATAATATCAGAAATGCTACAGAGCTCCCACTCACTTTCTTGTAAATACAGGCTTCTCCAAAAGTCTGTATAAAACCAAATGCTTTGATCACACTATCAAAACCTTTATTCCAACTCCGAGAGGCTTGCACCAGTCCATAAATGGATCGCTGGAGCTTGCACACTTTGTTAGCTCCCTTTGGATCGACAAAACCTTCTGGTTGCATCATATACAACTCTTCTTCCAGAAATCCATTCAGGAATGCAGTTTTGACATCCATCTGCCAAATTTCATAATCATAAAATGCGGCAATTGCTAACATGATTCGGACAGACTTAAGCATCGCTACGGGTGAGAAGGTCTCATCGTAGTCAATCCCTTGAACTTGCCGAAAACCTTTTGCGACAAGTCGAGCTTTGTAGACAGTAACATTACCGTCAGCATCAGTCTTCTTCTTGAAGATCCATTTATTCTCAATTGCTTGCCGATCATCGGGCAAGTCAACCAAAGTCCACACTTTGTTCTCATACATGGATCCCATCTCAGATTTCATGGCTTCAAGCCACTTTGCGGAATCTGGGCTCACCATCGCTTCTTCATAGTTCGTAGGTTCATCATGATCTAATAACATGACTTCCAGAACAGGATTACCGTACCACTCTGGTGCGGATCTTACTCTGGTTGATCTACGAGGTTCAGTAGTATCTTGTTCTGAAGTTTCATGATCATCATCATTAGCTTCCTCACTGACTGGTGTAGGTGTCGCAGAAAACAGTTTTCTGTGATGTACTACTTTCCAATAAGGGAGCAGGTACAGTTACCTCGTCAAGTTCTACTTTCCTCCCACTCACTTCTTTCGAGAGAAACTCCTTCTCCAGAAAGTTTCCGAATTTAGCAACAAAAGTCTTGCCTTCGGATCTGTGATAGAGGTGTATCCAATAGTTTCCTTTGGATATCCTATGAAGACACATTTCTCCGATTTGGGTTCGAGCTTATCAGGTTGAAGCTTTTTCACATAAGCATCACAGCCCCAAACTTTTAGAAACGACAACTTTGGTTTCTTGCCAAACCACAGTTCATAAGGCGTCGTCTCAACGGATTTTGATGGTGCCCTATTTAACGTGAATGCGGCCGTCTCTAGAGCGTATCCCCAAAACGATAGTGGTAGATCGGTATGAGACATCATAGATCGCACTATATCTAATAAAGTACGGTTATGATGTTCGGACACACCATTATGCTGTGGTGTTCCAGGTGGCGTGAGTAGTGAAACTATTTCACATTGTTTTAACTGAAGACCAAACTCGTAACTCAAATATTTGTCTCCGCGATCAGATCGTAGAAACTTTATTTTCTTGTCACGATGATTTTCCACTTCACTCTGAAATTCTTTGAACTTTTCAAATGTTTCAGACTTATGTTTCATCAAGTAGATATACCCATATCTGCTCAAATCATCTGTGAAGTTCAGAAAATAATGATACTTGCCATGAGCCTTAACACTCATCGGACCGCATACATCAGTATGTATTATTTCCAATAAGTCAGTTGCTCGCTCCCGAGAACGGAGTCTTAGTCATCTTGCCCATGAGGCATGGTTCGCAAGCATCAAGTGATTCATAATCAAGTGATTCCAAAATTCCATCAGCATGGAGTTTCTTCATGCACTTTACACCAATATGACCTAAACGGCAGTGCCACAAATAAGTTGCACTATCATTATTAACTTTGCATCTTTTGGTTTCAATATTATGATTATGTGTATCACTACGATCGAGATCCAACAAACTATTTTCATTGGGTGCGTAACCATATAAGGTTTTATTCATGTAAGCAGAACAACAATTTATCCTCTTACTTAAATGAATAACCGTATTACAATAAACATGATCAAATCATATTCATGCTCAATGCAAACACCAAATAACACTTATTTAGGTTCAACACTAATCCCGAAAGTATAGGGAGTATGCGATGATGATCATATCAATCTTGGAACCACTTCCAACACACATCATCACTTCACCCTTAACTAGTCTCTGTTGGAACCAGTTGGTGTCGCGCGGCTCGGTGATGTAGTACCACCCTGATTTCCACCCCTTTATGGTCTCCGCATAGGAGCCTTCGAGCCTGGTGACGTTAGGCATTTTTCCCACCATGGCGCCTCCCCACTCTGCTTGTTGGTCGATCACCACCTTCTGTTTAACATTGAAGGTCTTCAGCCACAGGCCGAAATGGGGCCTGATGCAGAGGAAGGCCTCGCACATGATGTAAACGCCGAGATGTTGAGGATGAAATTGGGGGCCAGATCATGAAAATCTAGCCCATAGTAGAATATGAGCCTGCGGACAAACGGGTGGAGGGGAAATCCCAGTCCAGGACAAAGTGGGTAAGAAAAACTACCCTCTCATGGGGTTCGGGCGTAGGGATGATCTGCCCTGCATCTGGCAGCCGGTGCGCGATATCTGCGGCCAGATATCCGGCTTCCCGTAACTTTGTGATGTTCTCCTCCGTGACGGAGGGGACCATCCACTTGCCTCCAGCTCCGGACATGCTTGGAGTGGTTTGAGAAGAAAGACGCGAACTTGGGTGCTAGAGCTCGAGTGTGCGAGAATGGGTAAGCAAGGAGGAAGAAGGCGTGGGTAAAAAGGGTGAATCCTTGTCCCTTTATAAGGGTGGAAGAGGCAATGCGCCTCCCCACTTGCCTGGTAAAATCGCTTATTCCCCAAGCGCCGTAATTGATGGCGCGGTTGGGTTACCCACGTCCGTATTGATGAGAATCCCGTAATAAGGGGGACACGATCTCTGCTTTGACAAGACGTGTCAAGAAAACCACCTCGCGATATGTGCGGTGCTGGTTGAGAAAAACGGTTCGAATAATGACCCGGTCATGACGTGATGTCATGCTATCAAAACGTGTCAGCAGATTAGATTTGTGGAAATATTATTCTCTCTACGATGGTATGTGGAAACTTATTTTGCAGAGCCGGACACTATCCTTGTGTTCAAAATCTTCCATGGAGTATTCGGAGGAGGAACCCGCCTTGCAATGCCGAAGACAAAACTGCGCGCCGGACTCATCGTCATTGAAATCCTGGTTCAGGGGCTACTGAGGGAGTCCTGGATTAGGGGGTCTCCGAACAGCCAGACTATATCCTTTGGCCGGACTGGTGGACTATGAAGATACAAGATTGAAGACTTCATCCCGTGTCCGGATGGGACTTTCCTTGGCATGGAAGGCAAGCTTGGCAATACAGATATGTAGATCTCCTCCCTTGTAACCGACTCTGTGTAACCCTAGCCCCCTCCGGTGTCTATATAAACCGGAGGGTTTAGTCCGTAGGACAACATACAATCATACCATAGGCTAGCTTCTAGGGTTTAGCCTCTACGATCTCGTGGTAGATCAACTCTTGTAATACTCATATCATTAATATCAATCAAGCAGGACGTAGGGTATTACCTCCATCAAGAGGGCCCGAACCTGGATAAACATCATGTCCCCTCCCTCTTGTTACCATCTGCCTCAGGCACATAGTTCGGGACCCCCTACCCGAGATCCACCGGTTTTGACACCGACAGATCATCTTATAATGCTACCGCCGTACTAAGCAAAATAAGGTGCATAAAAAATAAACATCATATGCAATCAAAATATGTGACATGATATGGCCATCATCATCTTGTGCCTTTGATCTCCATCTCCAAAGCACCGTCATGATCTCCATCGTCACCGGCTTGACACCTTGATCTCCATCATAGCGTCGTGGTTGTCTCGCCAACTATTGCTTCTACAACTATCGCTAACGCATAGTGATAAAGTAAAGAAATTACATGGTGTTTACATTTCATACAATAAAGCGACAACCATAAGGCTCCTGCCAGTTGCCGATAACTTTTACAAAACATGATCACCTCATACAATAACGTATATCACAACATGTCTGGACCATATCACATGACAACATGATCTGCAAAAACTAGTTAGACGTCCTCTACTTTGTTGTTGCAAGTTTTACATGGCTGCTATGGGCTTCTAGCAAGAATCGTTCTTACCTACGCATCAAAACCACAACGGTGATTTATCAAGTTTGCTGTTTTAACCTTTAACAAGGATCGGCCGCAGTCAAATTCGATTCAACTAAAGTTGGAGAAACAAACACCCGCTAGTCACCTTTATGCAAAATTAGTTGCATGTCTATCGATGGAACCGGTCTCATGAACGTGGTCATGTAAGGTTGGTCCGGGCCGCTTCATCCAACAATATCATCGAATCAAAATAAGACATTGGTGTAAGCAATA
The DNA here is from genome assembly GCF_018294505.1 of Triticum aestivum. Classification (NCBI taxonomy): domain Eukaryota; kingdom Viridiplantae; phylum Streptophyta; class Magnoliopsida; order Poales; family Poaceae; genus Triticum; species Triticum aestivum. The sequence continues at coordinate 490,912,595 of NC_057812.1, read as the reverse complement.
TGACGATCACTATCCACAACTCTTTGTGTTCTACTCGTGCATATCATCTACGCATAGACCTGGCTCTGATGCCACTATTGGGGAACGTAGCATGCAATCTCAAAAAAATTCCTACGCTCACGCAAGATCTATCTAGGAGATGAATAGCAATGAGAGGGGGAGAGTGTGTCCACGTACCCTCGTAGACCAAAAGCGGAAGCGTTTGACAATGCGGTTGATGTAGTCGAACTTCTTCTCGTTCCGACCAATCAAGCACCGAACGTACGACACCTCTGAGTTCTGCACACATTCAGCTCGATGACATCCCTCGAGCTCTTGATCTATCAAAGTGTCGAGGGAGAGTTCCGTTAGCATGATGGCATGGTGACGGTGATGGTGAAGTGATCCGCGCAGGGCTTTGCCTAAGCACTACGTGAATATGACCGGAGGCGTAAGCTGTGGAGGGGGGCGCCACACACGGCTAGGAATCAATGTTGTGTGTTCTAGCGGTGCCCCCCTACATATATATAGGTGGGAGGGGGAGGGGAGAAGCAAGGGGCGCCCCAAGTAGGAGGGGGTCCTACTTAGGCGCCTCCTCAAAGTCGGCCTCTCCCCCTTCCATATGCATCAGAGAGGGGGGAGGGAAGGAAAGGGGGAGGCCGAATCCTCCCCTTTCCTTCTCCCTTCCCTTCTCCCTTCCCTTCTTTCCTTCTTCTCCTATTTCGGCCTATAGGGGGCGCACCAGCCCCTTAGGGGCTGGTCTGTCCCTCTCTTGGCCCATTAGGCCTATATAGTTTGCCGGGGGTTGCCCGGAACCCCTTCCGGTGACCCGATACGTACCCGGTACCCCCGGAACACATCTAGTGTCCGAATACTATCGTCCTATATATGAATATTTACCTCTCGACCATTTTGAGACTCCTCGCCAAGTTCGTGATCTCATTCGGAACTCCGAACAACATTCGTCACCAAATCACATAACTCATATAATAAAAAAATCGTCATCGAACGTTAAGCGTGCGGACCCTACGGGTTCGAGAACTATGTAGACATGACATATACACCTCTCCGGTCAATAACCAATAGCGGAACCTGGATGCTCATATTGGTTCCCACATATTCTACGAAGATCTTTATTATATTGATCGTACCGTAATGACAACATATGTTATTCCCTTTGTCATCAGTATGTTACTTGCCCGAGATTCGATCGTCGGTATCTTCATACCTAGTTCAATCTCATTACTGGCAAGTCTCTTTACTCGTTCCATAATGCATCATCCCGCAACTAACTCATTAGTCACATTGCTTGCAAGGCTTATTTTGATGTGCATTACCAAGAGGGCCTAGAGATACCTCTCCGATACTCGGAGTGACAATCCTAATATCGATCTATGCCAACCCAACAAATACCTTCGGAGATACTTGTAGAGCATCTTTATAATCACCCAATTACGTTGTCATGTTTGATAGCAGATAAGGTATTGATGTCACTTGAAGCTATGTCGGTATTTCCCCAAAGAGGAAGGGATGATGCAGCACAGGGCGGTAGCTATTTCCCTCAGATGTGAAACCAAGGTTATCGAACTAGTAGGAGAACCAAGCAAGACAACGTAAATAGCATCTACAGATAAATAAGAACTTCTCGCAACCCAACGTGTTAAAGGGGTTGTCAATCCCTTCTGGGGTACGACGCCTCAAGATAGGCAAACAAACATGAGGTAAATTTGTAGTAGATTGATAGATCGAACGCCAAATAAATAAATAAGAATAAATTGCAGTAAGGTATTTTTGGGTTTTTGGTTTATTAGATTTGAAAACAAACGCAAAGGAAAATAGATCGCAAAGGCAAATAATATGAGAAAGAGACCTGGGGGCCATAGGTTTCACTAGTGGCTTCTCGAGAAAAATAGTAAATAGTGGGTAAACAAATTACTGTTGGGCAATTGATAGAAGTTCAAATACTCATGACAATATCCAGGCAATGATCATTATATAGGTATCACATCCAAGATTAGTAGACCAACTCCTGCCTGCATCTACTACTATTACTCCACACATCGACCGCTATCCAGCATGCATCTATTGTATTAAGTTCATGGAGAAACGGAGTAATGCCATAAGAACGATGTCATGATGTAGACAAGATCTATGTATGTAGAGATAGACCCTATCGTTCATCCTTAGTAGCAACGATACATACGTGTCGGTTCCCCTTCTGTCACTGGGATCAAGCACCGTAAGATCGAACCCACTACAAAGCACCTCTTCCAATTGCAAGATAAATAGATCAAGTTGGCCAAACAAAACCCAAATATCGGAGAAGAAATACGAGGCTATAAGCAATCATGCATAAAAGAGATCAAAGAAACTCAAATACTTTCATGGATATAAAAAGATAGATCTAATCATAAACTCAAAGTTCATCGGATCCCAACAAACACACCGCAAAAGAGTTACATCATATGGATCTCCAAGAGACCATTGTATTGAGAATCAAGAGAGAGAGAGAGAGAGAGAGAGGAAACCATCTAGCTACGAAGTACGGACCCGAAGGTCTACAAAGAACTTCTCACGCGTCATCGGAGAGGCACCAATGGAGGTGGTGAACCCCATCCAAGATGGTGTCTAGATTGGATCTGGTGGTTCTGGACTCTGCGGCGGCTGGATCAATATTTCATCGACTCCCCTAGGGTTTTGGGAATATTGGGGTATTTACAGAGCAAAGAGGCTGTCGGGGGGCACCCGAGGTGGGCACAACCCACCAAGGCACGCTTGGACCTCCTCGCGTGCCCTGGTGGGTTGTGCTCCCCTCGGGCACCCCCCACGTGCTTCTTTGGCCCATTGGGTGTATTCTAGTCCATAAAAATCGCCGTAAAATTTCGTGGCATTTGGACTCCGTTTGATATTGATTTTCTGTGATGTAAAAACATGAAAAAAAATTAACAACTGGCACTTGGCACTATGTCAATAGGTTAGAACCAAAAATGATATAAAATGACTATAAAATGATTATAAAACATCCAAGATTGATAATATGACAACATGGAACAATCAAAAATTATAGATACGTTGGAGACGTATCAGGTATTCCTCCAGTATCCGGGAGTTGCATAATCTCATAGTCGAAGGAATATGTATTTGACAGGAAGAAAGCAATAGCAATAAAACTGAACGATCAACATGCTAAGCTAATAGATGGGTCTTGTCCATCACATCATTCTCCTAATGATGTGACCCCGTTAATGAGCTAGTCTAGCTCGTTAAGCCTTTAAACCATCTTTGATTAACGAGCTAGTCTAGTAAAGGCTTACTAGGGACACTGTGTTTTGTCTATGTATCCACACATGTATCACGTTTCCGGTTAATACAATTCTAGCATGAATAATAAACATTTGTCATGATATAAGGAAATATAAATAACAACTTTATTTTTTCCTCTAGGGCATATTTCCTTCATAGGCATCACATCCAAGATTAGTAGACTGACTCCTGCCTGCATCTACTACTATTACTCCACACATCGACCGCTATCCAGCATGCATCTAGTGTATTAATTTCATCGAGAAACGGAGTAATGCAATAAGGAAGATGACACGATGTAGAAAAGATCTATTTATGTAGAAATAGACCCCATCTTGTTATCCTTAATAGCAATGATACATGATACGTCCATTTTGCATCATGCTTTTATATCAATATTTATTGCATTATGGGCTGTTATTACACATTATGTCACAATAATTATGCCTATTCTCTCTTATTTTACAAGGTTTACATAAAGAGGGAGAATGCCGGTAGCTAGGATTCTGGGCTGGAAAAGGAGCAAATATTAGAGACCTATTCTGCACAGCTCCAAAAGTGCTGAAACTTCACGGAAGATGTTTTCCAAATATATAAAAAATACTGAGAGCAAGAACTTCACCAGGGGGGCCACACCCTGCCCACGAGGGTGGGGGCGTGCCCTACCCCACTGGGCGCCCCCTACCTCGTGGGCCCCCTGGCGGCCCTCCGGTGGCCATCTTCTGCTATATGGAGTCTTTCGATGGGAAAAAATCATAAGCCATCTTCTCGGACGAAACTCCGCCGCCACGAGGCGGAACCTTGGCAGAACCAATCTAGGGCTCTGGCGGAGCTGTTCTGCCGGGGAAACTTCCCTCCCGGAGGGGGAAATTATCGCCATCGTCATCACCAACGCTCCTCTCATCAGGAGAGGGCAATCTCCATCAACATCTTCATCAGCACCATCTCATCTCAAAACCCTAGTTCATCTCTTGTATCCAATTCTTGTCTCCAAGTCCGGGATTGGTGCTAGTAGGTTGCTAGTAGTGTTAATTACTCCTTGTAGTTGATGCTAGTTGGTTTAATTGGTGGAAGATCATATGTTTAGATCCTATATGCATATTAATACCCCTCTGATTATGAATATGTTTATGCTTTGTGAGTAGTTACTTCTGTTCCTGAGGACATGGGAGAAGTCTTGCTATTAGTAGTCATGTGAATTTGGTATTCGTTTGATATTTTGATGAGATGTATGTTATCTCTCCTCTAGTGGTGTTATGTGAACGTCAACTACATAATCCTTCACCATTATTTGGGCCTAGAGGAAGGCATTGGGAAGTAATAAGTAGATGATGGGTTGCTAGAGTGACAGAAGCTTAAACCCTAGTTTATGCGTTGCTTCGTAAGGGGCTGATTTGGATCCATATGTTTCATGCTATGGTTAGGTTTACCTTAATACTTTTGTTGCAGTTGCGGATGCTTGCAATAGAGGTTAATCATAAGTGGGATGCTTGTCCAAGTAAGGACAGCACCCAAGCACCGTTCCACCCACATACCAAATTATCAAAGTACCGAACGCGAATCATATGAACGTGATGAAAACTAGCTTGACGATATTCCCATGTGTCCTCGGGAGCGCTTTACATCAGATAAGAGTTTGTCCAGGCTTGTCCTTTGCTACAAAAAGGATTGGGCCACCTTGCTGCACCTTATTTACTTTTCTTACTTGTTGCTCCTTACAAATTATCTTATCACAAAACTATCTGTTACCACTTATCTCAGTACTTGCAGAGAATACTTTGCTGGAAACCGCTTATCATTTCCTTCTGCTCCTCATTGGGTTCGACACTCTTACTTATCGAAAGGACTACGATAGATCCCCTAGACTTGTGGGTCATCAAGACTCTTTTCTGGCGCCGTTGCCGGGGAGTGAAGCGCCTTTGGTAGGTGGAATTTGGTAAGGAAAAATTTATATAGTGTGCTGAAATTTACTGTCACTTGTTACCATGGAAGGTAATCCTCTGAGGGGCTTGTTCGGGGTATCTTCACCCCGACCAGTAGAGCAAAGAGTTTCTCCTCAACCTACTGAACCTACTAAAAATGAAAATGAAAATGAAAATGCTTGCTTTGAAGTTCCTTCGGGTATGATCAAAAAACTGCTAGCTAATCCTTTTTTAGGAGATGGAACAAAACATCCTGATGAACATTTGATATATGTGGATGAAGTTTGTGGATTATTTAAACTTGCAGGTGTACCCGGAGATGTGGTTAAGAAGAAGGTCTTCCCTTTATCTTTGAGGGGAGATGCATCGACATGGTATAGGCTATGTGATGATATGAGGTCTTGGAATTACAAACGATTGAAATTGGAATTTCATCAGAAGTTTTATCCTATGCACCTTGTTCATCATGATCGCAATTATATATATAATTTTTGGCCTCACGAAGGAGAAATCATTTGGGGGAAGCTTAAATCAATGTTATATTCATGCCCCAATCATGAGCTCTCAAGAGAAATGATTATTCAAAATTTCTATGCTCGGCTTTCTGATAACAATCGCACCATGCTTGATACTTCTTGTGCTGGCTCTTTTATGATGAATACTATTGAATTCAAATGGGATTTATTGGAAACAATTAAACACAACTCTGAAGATTGGGACCTCGACAAAGGTAAGGAGTCGGGTATGACACCTAGTTTTGATTGTGTTAAATCTTTTATGGATACCGATATTTTTCGTAAATTTAGCACTAAATATGGACTTGACTCTGAGATAGTAGCTTCTTTCTGTGAATCTTTTGCTTCTTATGTTGATCTCCCCAAGGAGAAGTGGTTTAAATATCATCCTCCCATAGAAGTAAAAGTAGCTGCACCTATTAAAGTTGAATAAAAGACTATCACTTATAATGATCCTATTGTTCCTACTTCTTATGTTGAGAAACCACCTTTCCCTCTTAGGATAAAGGATCATGCTAAAGCTTCAACTGTGGTTCATAAAAGCAATATTAAAACATATACACCTCCTGGGCAAGTTAAAGTTGAACCTAATATTGCCATTGCTAAAGATCTCTTGTCTGATAATATAGATGGGCATGTTATTTATTTCTGTAATGAAACTATTAGAATTGCTAGACCCCGTGATAAAGATAAACCTAGACCTGTGGTAGGCATGCCTGTTATTTCTGTTAAAATAGGAGATCATTGTTATCATGGCTTATGTGATATGGGTGCTAGTGCTAGTGCAATACCTTATTCCTTATACAAAGAAGTTATGCATGATATTGCACCTGCTGAGATGGAAGATATTGATGTCACAATTAAACTTGCCAATAGAGATACCATTTCACCAATGGGAATTGTTAGAGATGTTGAAGTCTTGTGTGGGAAAACTAAATATCCTGCTGATTTTTTTGTTCTTGGTTCCCCACAAGATAGCTTTTGTCCCATTATATTTGGTAGACCCTTCTTAAATACTGTTAATGCTACCATAGATTGCAAAAGAGATGTTGTTACTATCGGTTTAGATGATATGATTCATGAATTTAATTTTTATAAATTTAGTAGACAACACCATGAAGAAGAATTACCTAGTAAGGATGAAATTATTGGTCTTGCTTCTATTGCCGTACCTCCTAGTGATCCTTTAGAACAATATTTGCTAGACCATGAAAATGATATGTTTATGAATGAAAGAAGGAAATTAGATGAAGTATTCTTTAAACAGGAACCTATTCTGAAAAACAATTTACCTATTGAAATCCTAGGGGATCCTCCTCCACCCAAGGGTGATCCCGTGTTTGAGCTTAAACCGTTACCTGATACTCTTAAATATGCTTATATTGATGAGAAAAAGATATATGTTGTTATTATTTGTGCTAACCTTTCAGATCATGAAGAAGAGAGATTATTGAAAACTCTGAAGAAGCACCGTGCTGCTATTGGGTATACTCTTGATGATCTTAAGGGCATTAGTCCCACTCTTTGTCAACATAAAATTAATTTGGAATAAGATGTTAAACCAGTCCGTGATCATCAACGTCGGCTGAATCCTAAACTGAAAGAAGTGGTAAGAAAGGAGATACTAAAGCTCCTTGAGGCAGGTATAATTTATCCCGTTGCTGATAGTCAATGGGTAAGCCATGTCCATTGTGTCCCTAAGAAGGGAGGTATTACTGTTGTTCCTAATGATAAAGATGAATTGATTCCTCAAAGAATTATTACAGGTTATAGGATGGTAATTGATTTCCGCAAATTAAATAAGGCTACTAAAAATATCATTACCCCTTACCTTTTATCGATCAAATGCTAGAAAGATTATCTAAACATACACGTTTTTGCTTTCTAGATGGTTATTCTGGTTTCTCTCAAATACCTGTGTCAGCCAAAGATCAATCAAAGACTACTTTTGCATGCCCTTTTGGTACTTTTGCTTATAGACGTATGACTTTTGGTTTATGTAATGCACCTACTACCTTTCAAAGATGCATGATGGCTATATTCTCTGACTTTTGTGAAAAGATTTGTGAGGTTTTCATGGACGACTTTTCCGTCTATGGATCTTCTTTTGATGATTGTTTGAGCAACCTTGATCGAGTTTTGCAGAGATGTGAAGAAACTAATCTTGTCTTGAATTGGGAAAAGTGCCACTTTATGGTTAATGAAGGTATTGTCTTGGGGAATAAAGTTTCTGAAAGAGGTATTGAAGTTGATAAAGCCAAGGTTGATGCTATTGAAAAGATGCCATGTCCCAAGGACATCAAAGGTATAAGAACTTTCCTTGGTCATGCCAGTTCTTATAGGAGGTTCATTAAGGACTTCTCAAAAATTTCTCGGCCTCTGACTAATTTATTACAAAAAGATATACCATTTGTCTTTGATGATGATTGTGTAGAAGCATTTGAAATACTTAAGAAAACATTGATTTCTGCACCTATTGTTCAGCCACCTGATTGGAATTTACAATTTGAAATTATGTGTGATGCTAGTGATTATGATGTAGGTGCTGTTCTAGGACAAAGAGTTGATAAGAAACTAAATGTTATTCAATATGCTAGTAAAACTCTAGACATTGCTCAAAGAAATTATGCTACTACTGAAAAAGAATTCTTAGCAGTTGTATTTGCTTGTGATAAATTTAGACCCTATATTGTTGATTCTAAAGTAACTATTCACACTGATCATGCTACTATTAAATATCTTATGGAAAAGAAAGATGCTAAACATAGACTTATTAGATGGGTTCTCTTGCTACAAGAATTTGATTTGCATACTGTTGATAGAAAAGGAGCTGAGAACCCCATTGCAGACAACTTGTCTAGGTTAGAAAATGTGCTTGATGACCCACTACCTATTGATGATAGCTTCCCCGATGAGAAATTAAATGTCATAAATGCCTCTCATACTGCTCCATGGTATGTTGATTATGCTAATTACATTGTTGCTATGTTTATACCACCTAGTTTCACATACCAGCAAAAGAAAAAGTTCTTCTATGATTTGAGGCATTACTTTTGGGATGACCCACATCTTTATAAAGAAGGAGTAGATGGTGTTATTAGACGTTGTGTACCTGAGCATGAACGGGAACAGATCCTACGCAAGTGTCACTCTGAAGCTTATGGAGGACACAATGTTGGATATAGAACTGCACATAAGGTACTGCAATCTAGTTTTTATTGGCCTACTCTCTTCAAAGATGCCCATAAGTTTGTCTTATCTTGTGATGAATGTCAAAGAATTGGTAATATTAGTAGACGTCAAGAAATGCCTATGAATTATTCACTTGTTATTGAACCATTTGATGTTTGGGGCTTTGGCTATATGGGACCTTTTCCTTCCTCTAATGGTTATACACATATTTTAGTTGTTGTTGATTACGTTACTAAGTGGGTACAAGCTATTCCAACTAGTAGTGGTGATCATAACACTTTTATTAAAATGCTTAAATAAGTTATTTTTTCCAAGATTTGAAGTCCCTAGATATTTAATGACTGATGGTGGTTCACATTTTATTCATGGTGCTTTCCGTAAAATGCTTGCTAAATATGATGTTAATCATAGAATTGCATCTCCTTATCACCCTCAGTCTAGTGGTCAAGTAGGATTGAGTACTAGAGAACTCAAATTAATTTTGCAAAAGACTATTAATAGGTCTAGAAAGAATTGATCCAAGAAACTTGATGATGCATTATGGGCCTACAGAACTGCATATAAAAATCCTATGGGTATGTCTCCGTATAAAATGGTCTATGGAAAAGCATGTCACTTACCTCTTGAACTAGAACACAAGGCTTATTGGGCTATTAAAGAACTTAATTATGATTTTAAACTTGCCGGTGAGAAGAGGTTATTTGATATTAGCTCACTTGATGAATGGAGAACCCAAGCCTATGAAAATGCCAGGTTGTTTAAAGAAAAAGTTAAAAGATGGCATGACAAAAGGATACAAAAGCGTGAGTTTAATGTAGGTGATTATGTATTGCTATACAACTCCCTTTTAAGATTTTTTGCAGGAAAACTTCTCTCTAAATGGGAAGGTCCTTACGTTATTGAGGAGGTCTACCGTTCCGGTGCCATAAAAATCAACAACTTCGAAGGCACAAATCCGAAGGTGGTGAACGGTCAAAGAATCAAACACTATATCTCAGGCAATCCCATAAATGTTGAAACCAATGTTATTGAAACCGTAACCCCGGAGGAATACATGAGGGACACTTTCCGGAACGTTTCAGACTCCGAAAAGGAATAGGTATGTGGTACGGTAAGCAAACCGACTCCAAAACAGTTTTTAAGGCAATATTTCTCCGTTTTGGAATATTTAGAAAAATAGAAAAATAAGCAGCAGTCCGGGAAGGACACGAGGGCTCCACGAGGGTGGAAGGCGCGCCCTACCCTACTGGGCGCGCCCCCTACCTCGTGGGCACCTCGTGTTCTCTCCGGACTCCGTTTTCATACACGACACATATTTTGATCGGTAAAAATTCATTATATAATCTGCCGGGGGTTTTGACTCCCGTATCACGCCAAAATCCGCTGTCTTTGTTTTGAGCTATTGCTGCTGCAGATTAGAGCAAGATGTCTTTGCAAGAGTCAGTCGGGGAGGGTCGGGTGTCTCGTCCGGCACCGAGATCAACGACCAACAATCATATTGACCCCTTTTGGCCAGCAACGGAGGAAGAGATGGAGGCTGATTTGAAGAGGATATATGCCATGGAAGAAGATCAAGAAGTCACTTCCCGCCTCCAAGATGGATTCACAATGGGAGAACTGCAGAGCTCAGCTATTCCAAACTCGGTTATCCCTTCCAATGTTAGATTTCTTTCTTATGAGAATATTAAAAAGAGTGTCACTGGGTCTCCCGCAGCTATGCAGCACCCTTGGGTGCAGGGAGCTTTGGCTGTTACAGGAAAACTCCGAAAGGAAATAATGGACCTCAAGCCGCAAGTCAACAAGCTTGAGGAGGAGAATCGTATCTTGAGGGGCATCATCGCCAAGAACATCACATCACCATCCCCGAAAAGAGAGACATAATCACATGGGTATGGGCACTCCACTTGGCAACTGCCAAGCTTGGGGGAGTGCCCCGGTATCATATCACCATCACTTTATCTTTACCGGTTTTCCTAGTTCGATCCTTTTGGTAATATCTTGATCTAGTAGAATAAAGTTCTTAGTGTGATCTAGCTGTGAGTTTTGCTTTTATGTAATCGAGTCCGTGAGCTATATAATAAAGATTAGTGTTGATTCAAGGGCTTGATTATTTTTCCATGATCCTAAGTGAATAAAAGAAAAGAGAAAGAAATAAAAAGAAACAAAGAGATCAGGTAAGCCTTATGGAGAGTAATGAGCTCACATGGAAAGAGTATGATGAATAAAAGTTGTTGAGGGTTGACAAACACAGTTTTGGTCATTGTTGCAATTAATAGGAAGTAATAAAGAAAGAGAGGTCTTCACATATAAATATACTATCTTGGACATCTTTTATGATTGTGAGCACTCATTAAAACAGGACATGCTAAAGAGTTGACGTTGGGCAAGGAAGACAACATAATGGGTTATGTTTTCTTACATCTGAGATAAATTATATTGCCTTTCCCCCTCATGCTAGCCAAATTCATTGCACCAAGTAGAGATACTACTTGTGCTTCCAAATACCCTTAAACCAGTCTTGCCATAAGAGTCCACCATATCTACCTATGGATTGAGTGAGATCCATCAAGTAAGTTGTCATCGGTGCAAGCAATAAAAATTGCTCTCTAAATATGTATGATTGATTGGTGTGGAGGAAATAAGCTTTATATGAGCGTGTGATATGGAAGTAATAAAAGCGACAGACTGCATAATAAAGGTCCATATCACAAGTGGCAATATAAAGTGACATTCTTTTGCATTAAGATTTTGTGCATCCAACCATAAAAGTGCATGACAACCTCTGCTTCCCTCTGCGAAGGGCCTATCTTTTACTTTTATCTCCTACATTGCATAAGAGTCATGGTGATCTTCACCCTTCCTTTTTACATTTTATCCTTTGGCAAGCACAATATGTTGGAAAGATCCTGGTATATATGGCTAATTGGATGTGAGTTTTCATGAACTATTACTGTTGACATTACCCTTGAGGTAAAACGTTGGGAGGCAAAACTATAAGCCCCTATCTTTCTCTGTGTCCGATTAAAACTCCATACCCATAAGTATTGCGTGAGTGTCAGCAGTTGTGAAAGATTATATGATAGTTGAGTATGTGGACTTGCTGAAAAGCTCTTATACATTGACTCTTTCCTATGTTATGATAAATATCAATTTCTTCAATGACTGAGATTGTAGTTGTTAGTTTTCAATGAAGTTTATGATTCATACTTGATATTGTGATTGAATTATTACTCTAGCATTAGAGATTATATGACAATAATTACATAAGTTGTTGTTCTAAGAATGATCATGATGCCCTCATGTATGTATTTTATTTTTATCGACACCTCTATCTCTAAAAATGTGGACACATTTTTCGATTTCGACTTTTGGCTTGAGGAGAAGCGAGGTCTAAGCTTGGGGGAGTTGATACATCCATTTTGCATCATGTTTTTATATCAATATTTATTGCATTATGGGTTGTTATTACACATTATGTCACAATACTTAGGCCTAGTCTCTCTTATTTTACAAGGTTTACATAAAGAGGGAGAATGCCGACAGCTGGGATTCTGGGCTGGAGAAGGAGCAAATATTAGATACCTATTCTCCACAGCTCCAAAAGTCCTGAAACTTCACGGAAGATGTTTTCAAAATATATAAAAAATACTGAGAGCAAGAACTTCACCAGGGGGTCCACACCCTGCCCACGAGGGTGGGGGCGCGCCCTACCCCCCTGGGTGCGCCCCTACCTCGTGGGCCCCCTGGTGGCCCTCCGATGGCCATCTTCTGCTATATGGAGTCTTTCGATGGGAAAAAAGTCATAAGCCATCTTCTCGGACGAAACTCCGCCGCCACGAGGCGGAACCTTGGCGGAACCAATCTAGGGCTCTGGCAGAGCTGTTTGTTACCTCTTTTAGCACTGCGTTGGTTTTCCCCAAAGAGGAAGGGATGATGCAGCAAAGTAGCGTAAGTATTTCCCTCAGTTTTTGAGAACCAAGGTATCAATCCAGTAGGAGGCTACGCGCGAGTCCCTCGCACCTGCACAAAACAAATAAATCCTCGCAACCAACGCAAATAGGGGTTGTCGATCCCTATAGGGCCACTTACGAGAGTGAGATCTGATAGATATGATAATATAATATTTTTGGTATTTTTATGATAAAGATGCAAAGTAAAATAAAGGCAAAGTAAATAGCAAAGTAAATAACTAAGTAGTAGGAGATTGATATGATAAAGATAGACCCGGGGGCCATAGGTTTCACTAGTGGCTTCTCTCGAGAGCATAAGTATTCTACGGTGGGTGAACAAATTACTGTTGAGCAATTGACAGAATTGAGCATAGTTATGAGAATATCTAGGTATGATCATGTATATAGGCATCACGTCCGAGACAAGTAGACCGATTCCTGCCTGCATCTACTACTATTACTCCACTCATCGACCGCTATCCAACATGCATCTAGGGTATTAAGTTAAAAACAGAGTAATGCCTTAAGCGAGATGACATGATGTAGAGGGATAGACTCATGCAATATGAAGAAAACCCCATCTTGTTATCCTCGATGGCAACAATACAATACGTGCCTTGCCGCCCTTACTATCACCGACAAAGGACACCGCAAGATTGAACCCAAAGCTAAGCACTTCTCCCATTGCAAGAAAGATCAATCTAGTAGGCCAAACTAAACTGATAATTCGAAGATACTTGCAAAGATAACCAATCATACATAAAAGAATTCAGAGAAGATTCAAATATTATTCATAGATAGACTTGATCGTAAACCCACAATTCATCGGTCTCAACAAACACACCGCAAAAAGAAGATTACATCGAATAGATCTCCACAAGAGAGGGGGAGAACATTGTATTGAGATCCAAAAAGAGAGAAGAAGCCATCTAGCTACTAACTATGGACCCGTAGGTCTGAGGTAAACTACTCACACTTCATCGGAGAGGCTATGGTGTTGATGTAGAAGCCTTCCGTGATCGATGCCCCCTCCGGTGGAGCTCCGGAACAAGCCCCAAGATGGGATCTCGTGGATACAGAAAGTTATGGCGGTGGAATTAGGGTTTTTTCTCCGTATCTGATCGTTTGGGGTACGTGGGTATATGTATAGGAGGAAGAAGTACGTCGGTGGAGCAACAGGGGGCCCACGAGGGTGGAGGGCGCGCCTGGGGGGGGGGGAGGAGACGTATCAAGCATCCCCAAGCTTAATTCTTGCTCGTCCTCGAGTAGGTAAATGATAAAAACACAATTTTTGATGCAGAGTGCTACTTGGCATAATTTTAATGTAATTCTTCTTAATTCTTGTATGAATATTCAGATCCGAAAGATTCAAGACAAAAGTTCATATTGACATAGAAAATAATAATACTTCAAGCATACTAACAAAGCAATTATATCTTCTCAAAATAACATGGCTAAAGAAAGTTATCCCTACAAAATCATATAGTCTGGCTATGCTCTATCTTCACCACACAAAATATTTAAATCATGCACAACCCCGATGACAAGCCAAGCAATTGTTTCATACTTTTGACATTCTCAAAACTTTTTCAATTTTCACGCAATACATGAGCGTGAGCCATGGATATAGCACTATAGGTGGAATAGAGTGGTGGTTGTGGAGAAGGCAAAAAGGACAAGATAGTCTCACATCAACTAGGTGTATCAACGGGCCATGGAGATGCCCATCAATAGATATCAATGTGAGTGAGTAGGGATTGCCATGCAACGGATGCACTAGAGCTATAAGTATATGAAAGCTCAAAAAGAAACTAAGTGGGTGTGCATCCAACTTGCTTGCTCATGAAGACCTAGGGCAATTTGAGGAAGCCCATCATTGGAATATACAAGCCATGTTCTATAATGAAAAATTCCCACTAGTATATGAAAGTGATAACATGAGAAACTCTCTACTATGAAGATCATGGTGCTACTTTGAAGCACAAGTGTGGTAAAAGGATAGTAACATTGTCCCTTCTCTCTTTTTCTCTCATTTTTTTATTTTTTATTTGGGCCTTTTCTCTTTTTTATGGCCTCTTTTCTTTCTCTTTTTTTATTTGGGCTTATTTGGCCTCTTTTATTTATTTTTCGTCCGGAGTCTCATCCTGACTTGTGGGGGAATCATAGTCTCCATCATCCTTTCCTCACTGGGACAATGCTCTAATAATGATGATCATCACACTTTTATTTTTCTTACAACTCAACAATTACAACTCGATACTTAGAACAAAATATGACTCTATATGAATGCCTCCGGCGGTGTACCGGGATATGCAATGATGCATGAGTGACAAGTATGGAAGAATTATGAACGGTGGCTTTGCCACAAATACTATGTCAACTACATGATCATGCTAAGCAATATGACAATGATGGAGTGTGTCATGAACGGAACGGTGGAAAGTTGCATGGCAATATATCTCGGAATGGCTATGGAAATGCCATAATAGGTAGGTATGGTGGCTATTTTGAGGAAGGTATATGGTAGGTGTATGATACCGGCGAAAGATGCGCGGTATTAGAGAGGTTAGCAAAGGTGGAAGGGTGAGAGTGCGTATAATCCATGGACTCAACATTAGTCATAAAGAACTCATATACTTATTGAAAAAATCTAGAAGTTATCAAAGCAAAGTCTTACGCGCATGCTCCTAGGGGGATAGATTGGTAGGAAAAGACTATCGCTCATCCCCGACCGCCACTCATAAGGAAGACAATCAATAAATAAATCATGCTCCGACTTCATCACATAACGGTTCACCATACGTGCATGCTATGGGAATCACAAGCTTCAACACAAGTATTTCTCAAATTCACAACTACTCAACTAGCATGACTTTAATATCACCATCTCCATATCTCAAAACAATTCTCAAGTATCAAACTTCTCATAGTATTCAACACACTCATAAGAGAGTTTTATTATTAATCTTGCATACCAAGCATATTAGGATTTTAAGCAAATTACCATGCTATTAAGACTCTCAAAATAATCGAAGTGAAGCATGAGATATCAATAGTTTCTATAAAACAAATCCACCACCGTGCTCTAAAAGGATATAAGTGAAGCACTAGAGCAAAATTATATAACTCAAAAGATATAAGCGAAGCACATAGAGTATTCTAACAAATTCCAAATCAAGTATGGATCTCTCAAAAGGTGTGTACAGAAAGGACGATTGTGGTAAACTAACCAGCAAAGACTCAAATAATACAAGACGCTCCAAGCAAAACACATATCATGTGGCGAATAAAAATATAGCTCCAAGTAAAGTTACCGATAGAAGTACACGAAAGAGGGGATGCCTTCCGGGGCATCCCCAAGCTTTGGCTTTTAGGTGTCCTTAGATTATCTTGGGGTGCCATGGGCATCCCCAAGCTTAGGATCTTGCCACTCCTTGTTCCATAATCCATCAAATCTTTACCCAAAACTTGAAAACTTCACAACACAAAACTTAAAGTAGAAAATCTTGTGAGCTTCGTTAGCGAAAGAAAACAAAAGACCACTTCAAGGTACTGTAATGAAATCATTCTTTATTTATATGGGTGTTATACCTACTGTATTCCAACTTCTCTATGGTTTATAAACTATTTTACTAGCCATAGATTCATCAAAATAAGCAAACAACACACGAAAAATAGAATCTGTCAAAAACAGAACAATCTAGTAATCTGTAGCTAGCGCAATATATGGAACCCCAAAAATTCCAAAATAAATTTCTGGACGTGAGGAATTTATCTATTAATCATCTGCAAAAATAATAACTAAATAACACTTTCCAAATAAAAGTGACAGCAGTTCTCGTGAGCGCTAAAGTTTTTTTTTACAGCAAGTTCAACAAGACTTTCCCCAAGTCTTCCCAACGGTTCTACTTGGCACAAACACTAATTAAACACAAAAAACACAACCAAAACACAGGATAGATAATTTATTTATTACTAAACAGGAGCAAAAAGCAAGGAATAAAAATAAAATTGGGTTGCCTCCCAACAAGCGCTATCGTTTAACGCCCTTAGCTAGGCATAACAAGCAAGAATAGATCTAGGTATTGCCATCTTTGGTAGGCAATTCTTCAATGAGGCATCTACCTTCTTTAGGAATTTCTTTCTTTTTATTAATTATCAAACTTTTAGGCACAAGATCGAAAAATTCATTTGTAACAAATGGTTCCTTAATGATAGCAAAAAGATTGGGATGAACACTTATAGATTTGAGATCCGCATTTTCCTTACTAGATGATTCACCCTTATTTTTAGGAACGTACATAAGTTTGGCAACTTTAGTGGAAGGACTCGGAGTATTCTTTATGGAAGAAAAAGCGGTTCCCAAGTTGGTAATAATATTCTCAAGTTTATCGATCCTAACGGAATCGTGATTTATTTTCTCATTAACTATGGGTTCCTTTTCTTTAATATCTTTCAAAGTAACTCCTACTTTAGATCCATATTGAGAGATTCGGGTGTGGATCTTTTTATCCAAATTTTCAATCAATTCTATGGTAGCAACCTTATTTTCAATAATTTCAAGCCTTTGCATTACATGCTCCAAAGTTAATATAGTTTCATTAACCAAGAGAGGGGGTGAGCCAAATAAATCTAACATAGCATTATAAGAATCAAAAGTATGGCTACCCAAAAAGTTCCCTCCGGTAATAGTATCAAGAACATAACGGTGCCAAGGAGTAATGCCTACATAAAAAATTGCGAAGGAGAATGGTAGTAGATTGCTTCCTAGTAGATTTATTTTGAGCATTGCAAATTCTATACCAAGCATCTTTTAGATTTTCATCCTCCCTTTGCTTAAAATTTAGAATTTCATTCTCGGGAGACAACGACAAAGATAAGGGACTAGCCATAACGACAAGCAAACAGACTAACACACAAGCTAATAGAAAGCGAGCAAACAAAAAGAGGCAAATAGAGAGGGAGGATAAGGAGAGAGAGAGAGAGAGGGAGAATAAAACGGCAAGGGAGAAGTGGGGGAGAGGAAAACGAGAGGCAAATGGCAAACAATGTAATGCGGGAGATAAGGGTATGTGATGGGTACTTGGTATGTTGACTTTTGCGTAGACCTCCCCGGCAACGGCGCCAGAAATCCTTCTTGCTACCTCTTTTAGCACTGCGTTGGTTTTCCCCGAAGAGGAAGGGATGATGCAGCAAAGTAGCGTAAGTATTTCCCTCAGTTTTTGAGAACCAAGGTATCAATCCAGTAGGAGGCTACGCGCGAGTCCCTCGCACCTGCACAAAACAAATAAATCCTTGCAACCAACGCAAATAGGGGTTGTCAATCCCTATAGGGCCACTTACGAGAGTGAGATCTGATAGATATGATAAGATAATATTTTTTGTATTTTTATGATAAAGATGCAAAATAAATAGCAAAGTAAATAACTAAGTAGTAGGAGATTGATATGATAAAGATAGACCCGGGGGCCATAGGTTTCACAAGTGGCTTCTCTTGAGAGCATAAGTATTCTATGGTGGGTGAACAAATTACGGTTGAGCAATTGATAGAATTGAGCATAGTTATGAGAATATCTAGGTATGATCATGTATATAGGCATCACGTCCGAGACGGGTAGACCGACTCCTGCCTGCATCTACTACTATTACTCCACTCATCGACCGCTATCCAGCATGCATCTAGAGTATTAAGTTAAAAACAGAGTAACGCCTTAAGCAAGATGACATGATGTAGAGGGATAGACTCATGCAATATGAAGAAAACCCGAATCTTGTTATCCTCGATGGCAACAATACAATACGTGCCTTGCTGCCCTTACTGTCACCGGGAAAGGACACCGCAAGATTGAACCCAAAGCTAAGCACTTCTCCCATTGCAATAAAGATCAATCTAGTAGGCCAAACCAAACTGATAATTTGAAGAGACTTGCAAAGATAACCAATCATACATAAAAGAATTCAGAGAAGATTCAAATATTATTCATAGATAGACTTGATCATAAACCCATAATTCATCGCTCTCAACAAACACACCGCAAAAAGAAGATTACATTGAATATATCTCCACAAGAGAGGGGGAGAACATTGTATTGAGATCCAAAAAGAGAGAAGAAGCCATCTAGCTACTAACTATGGACCCGTAGGTCTGAGGTAAACTACTCACACTTCATCAGAGAGGCTATGGTGTTGATGTAGAAGCCCTGCGTGATCGATGCCCCCTCCGGCGGAGCTCCAGAACAAGCCCCAAGATGGGATCTCGTGGATATATAAAGTTACGGCGGTGGAATTAGGGTTTTGGCTCCGTATCTGCTCGTTTGGGGGTACGTGGGTATATATAGGAGGAAGTATGTTGGTGGAGCAACAGGGGGCCCACGAGGGTGGATGGCGTGCCTGGGGGGGGGGGGGGGGTAGGCGCGCCCCCTATCTCGTGGCCTCCTGTTACGTTTCTTGACGTAGGGTCCAAGTCTCCTGAGTTGTATTCGATGAGAAAATCACGTTCCCGAAGGTTTCATTCTGTTTGGACTCCGTTTGATATTCCTTTTCTTCGAAACCCTAAAACAAGCAAAAAACAGCAATTCTGGGTTGGGCCTTCGGTTAATAGGTTAGTCCCAAAAATAATATAAAAGTGGATAATAAAGCCCAATAATGTCCAAAACAGTAGATAATATAGCATGGAGCAATCAAAATTATAGATACGTTGGAGACTTATCACTGTTCTGCCAGGGAAACTTCCCTCCCGAAGGGGGAAATCATCGCCATCGTCATCACCAACGCTCCTCTCATCGGGAGAGGGCAATCTCCATCAACATCTTCATCAGCACCACCTCATCTCAAAACCCTAGTTCATCTCTTGTATCCAATTCTTGTCTCCAAGTCCGAGATTGGTGCTAGTGGGTTGCTAGTAGTGTTAATTACTCATTGTAGTTGATGCTAGTTGGTTTAATTGGTGGAAGATCATATGTTCAGATCCTATATGCATATTAATACCCCTCTGATTATGAACACGTTTATGCTTTGTGAGTAGTTACTTTTGTTCCTCAGGACATGGGAGAAGTCTTGCTATTAGTAGTCATGTGAATTTGGTATTCGCTCGATATTTTGATGAGATGTATGTTGTCTCTCCTCTAGTGGTGTTATGTGAACGTCGACTACATAACACTTCACCATTATTTGGGCCTAGAGGAAGGCATTGGGAAGTAATAAGTAGATGATGGGTTGCTAGAGTGACAGAAGCTTAAACCCTAGTTTATGTGTTGCTTCTTAAGGGGCTGATTTGGATCCATATGTTTCATGCTATGGTTAGGTTTACCTTAATACTTTTGTTGTAGTTGCGGATACTTGCAATAGAGGTTAATCATAAGTGGGATGCATGTCCAAGTAAGGACAACACCCAAGCACCGGTCCACCCACATACCAAATTATCAAAGTACCGAACGCGAATCATATGAATGTGATGAAAGTTAGCTTGAGGATATTCCCATGTGTCCTCGGGAGCACTTTACATCATATACGAGTTTGTCCAGGCCTATCCTTTGCTACAAAAAGGATTGGGCCACCTTGCTGCACCTTATTTACTTTTGTTACTTGTTGCTCGTTACAAATTATCTTATCACAAAACTATCTGTTACCACTTATCTCAGTAATTGCAGAGAATACTTTGCTGGAAACCGCTTATCATTTCCTTCTGCTCCTCGTTGGGTTTGACAGTCTTACTTATCGAAAGGAGTATGATAGATCCCCTATACTTGTGGGTCATCAATACATATGTGTCATTTCCCCTTCTGTCACTGGGATCAAGCACCGTAAGATCGAACCCATCACAAAGCACCTCTTCCCATGGCAAGAAAATTGATCTAGTTGGCCTAACTAAACCAAATATTCCAAGAAGAAATACGAGGCTATAAGGAATCATGCATATAAGATATCAAAAGACTCAAATAATTTTCATGGATAAAAACATAGATCTGATCATAAACTCAAAGTTCATCGGATCCCAACAAGCACACAGCAAAAAGAGCTACATCAAATAGATCTCCAAGAGACCATTGTATTGAGAATCAAGAGAGAGAGAGAGAGAGAGGAAGCCATCTAGCTACTAACTATGGACCCGTAGGTCTACAAAGAACTACTCATGCATCATCGAAGAGGCACCAATGAGGATGAAGAACCCCTCCGTGATGCTGTTTAAATTGGATCTAGTGGTTCTGGAAGTTGTGGCGGCTGGAATTGATTTTCGTCGACTCCCCTAGGGTTTCTGGAATATTGGGGGTATTTATAGAGCAAAGAGGTGGTGCAGGAGGCCACCAAGGTGGGCACAACCCACCTAGGCGTGTCTGGGGCCCAGGCGCGCCCTGGTGGGTTGTGCCTGAAGGAGATATGCCCTGGAGGCAATAATAAAGTTGTTATTTATATTTCCTTATATCACGATAAATGTTTATTATTCATGCTAGAATTGTATTAACCGGAAACTTAGTACATGTGTGAATACACAGACAAACAGAGTGTCACTAGTTTGCCTCTACTTAACTAGCTCGTTGAATCAATCATGGTTATGTTTCCTAACCATAGACATGAGTTGTCATTTGATTAACGGGATCACATCATTGGAGAATGATGTGATTGCCTTGACCCATCTGTTAGCTTAGCACGATGATCGTTTAGTTTGTTGCTATTGCTTTCTCCATAACTATACATGTTCCTATGACAATGAGATCATGCAACTCACGAATACCGGAGGAACACTTTGTGTGCTACCAAACGTCACAACGTAACTAGGTGATTATAAAGGTGCTCTACAGGTGTCTCTGATGGTGTTTGTTGAGTTGGCATGGATCAAGATTAGGATTTGTCACTCCGATTGTCGGAGAGGTATCTCTGGGCCCTCTCGGTAGTGTACATCACTATAAGCCTTGCAAGCAATGTAGCTAATGAGTTAGTTACAGGATCTAGCATTACCGAACGAGTAAAGAGACTGCCGATAACGAGATTGAACTAGGTATTGGGATATCGACGATCGAATCTCGGGCAAGTAACATACCGATGACAAAGGGAATAACGTATAACGTTATGCGGTTTGACCGATAAAGATCTTCGTAGAATATGTAGGAACCAATATGAGCATCCAGGTTCCGCTATTGGTTATTGAACGGAGACATGTCTACATAGTTCTCGAACCCGTAGGGTCCGCACGCTTAACGTTCGGTTACGATCGGTCATGTCTACATAGTTCTCGAACCCGTAGGGTCCGCACGCTTAACGTTCAGTGACGATCGGTATTACGAGTTTTTGTGTTTTGATGTACCAAAGGTTGTTCAGAGTCCTGGATTTGATCATGGACATGATGAGGAGTCTCGAAATGGTCGAGATGTAAAGATTGATATATTGGAAGCCTATGTTTGGACATCGGAATGGTTCTGGGTGAAATCGGGAGTATACCGGAGCACCCGAAGGTTACCGGAACCCCCCGGGAGGTGTATGGGCCTTATTGGGCCTTACTGGAAGAGAGGGAGAAGAAGCACAGGAGGGGGCGCGCCCCCCAAGCCCAATCCTAATTGGGAGGGGGGCCGCCCCCCCTTTCCTTCCTTCTTCCTCCTCCTTCCTTCTCTCCTAAAACCAGACAAGGGAAAAGGAGGAATCCTACTCCCGGTGGGAGTAGGACTCCCTTGGGCGCGCCTAGAGAGGTCGGCCCCCTCCCCCTCCTCCACTCCTTTATATACGGGGGAGGGGGCACCCCATGGACACACAAGTTGATCATTGATCTTTTAGCATTGTGTGGTGCCCCCCTCCACCATAATCCACCTCGGTTATATCGCAGCGGTGCTTAGGCGAAGCCCTGTTCCGGTAGCATCATCATCACGCCGTCGTGCTGACGAAACTATCCCTCGAAGCTCTACTGGATCGTGAGTTCGCGGGACGTCACCGAGCTGAAGGTGTGCAGATCGCGGAGGTACCGTACCTTCGGTGCTAAATCGGTCAATCGTGAATACGTACGACTACATCAACCGCGTTGTCATAACGCTTCCGCTTACGGTCTATGAGGGTACGTAGATGATACTCTCCCCTCTCCTTGCTATGCATCACCAGGATCTTGCGTGTGCATAGGATTTTTTTTAAATTACTGCGTTCCCCAATAGTGCCCCCCTCGGGGCACCCCCCAGGTGCTTCTCCGGACCATTGGGTGTATTCTGGTCCATAAAAAATCCACAAAAAGCTTCGCTGCATTTGGACTCCGGTTGATATTGATTTTCTGCGATGTAAAAAACAAGCAAAAAACAACAACTGGCACTTGGCACTATGTCAATAGGTTAGTCCCAAAAAATGATATAAAATTATTATAAAATGGTTGTAAAACATCCAAGAATGATAATATAACAACATGGAACAATAAAAAATTATAGATACGTTGGAGATGTATCACTTGCTTCTTCAACCTCGAAACCACCATCTTCGTATTCCCCCAACCGCCAATCGTACCACCAGCCACCATCGTCCGCGGCCCGCGGCGTGCCAATGCAACCTCGCTGCCCTGCCCTCTCCTCAACCTCCTCACATCACCGTGTTGTCCCCTTCCTAATGATAGATAATGGGAAAGCTTCTTCGGTGAGCCGACAATTGCTTCTTCCTTCCCTCTGGCGCCTGCTTCCTTCTAGAAAAATCGACTGACCCAGATTGGATTTCCAGGCGATTCACATTTAGCTATTTTGAGATTAGGGCATCTTCAACACCGACCCTCAAACATCCCGCATCCGTCCGGACCGCAAAAGCCATCAAACGTGGTACTGTATCGGTCCACGACGCGGTTCGGGCATACTTTCTCCCGCAAACCGGAGACAAACGTGGGGGTTCTTTGCGGGAGTCCGGACTGCTACCCACCCGTCTTCTGACTGCCCTGTCCCACCCGAGCCCCTCCTCCCTCACCCATGCGCGTTCCCGCCTGACACCAGCTGCACGCATTGATGCCGCTGTACAGCACGCCGCTTCACATTAAAGACAGCTCAGGGCGGACACGACCTCCCACTGCCTCCGCCATTGAAGTGGCACGCCGGCCGAGGGGCACTGCCTGCGTCGCGTCTCCGGTGCCCGCGCCAGTTCAATGCCGGAGACACATGACTGAATGGGATAGGATGGATATCTACCACGCCCGTTCATTGCCCCTGTCCGTCCATATATATGCCGACATTAAATAGGCTCCCAGGCCAAGAAACCCACTACAACGCCGCACATTGACGCACCCGGATGCCTCACCTCACCGGAACCATCCATTTAAAGGCAGCCACACCCGGCTAATTCCACAACACAACATAAGCGCTCCCCATATTCCTCCCTTGAAATGCATCCGCCATGAGTGCAGGCGGCGAAGCTCAATGGGAGAGCCTTTCCATGGAGATGAAGCACGTCGTGGTGGCCCTTGCCGCCGCCTGGCGAAGCTCTATGGTAGGTGGCAGGCCGATTTAGGCCGGCTTACCGGCCAGCTCACATCGAGGTCTTCGACGATGAGGACGTCACCAAGATGGAGATGGGCTTTGATGACACCGCCCTGGCACCCGCGCCTCTTGTGCATGCCGGCTTCCCCATGGAGCAGGCACATGCGCACTAGAATGCCGCCATGGCTGAGGTGCAGCCTGCGACGGCAACCTTGTCGGTGTTCCAACATACGTAGGAGGACCAGCGGTACAACCTGTTCATCCTGGAGCATCACCGCCTGGCGGAGGGCCAGATCTATGACGAGCGTGCGAGCGAGGAGGCCGTGATGTCCATGGCCGCAGCGAACCCCAACTTCATCGCAGAGCAGCGTGCCCTCTACAATGCTGTCCGTGCTCAAGCCACCGCTCGCTAGGAAGCGGTAGCTGCAGGTGCAAGTGATCGCAGAGGAGAACAACGCTAGTTGCGCCTCCTACGCGCTGCTGCCGAACCATCAGGCGGCCCGGTGGGCCGACGACAGCGCCGGCACCACCATTTCCATTGTGGACCACACGTCCACCCGCGACGGACGGGTCACAGACTCCTCAAAGGACGAGTAGGCCATGGGATGGCAGGGCCTTATGTCCCATGTGGGACGGTCCGTTTCCCGTGTTCTATTCTTCCTCGCCAGAGATCGCACCTTCACTTCACGTGTCTTATCACCAGTGCTCATGGAGACCGTGGATGGAGGAAGACACGGGCTAGGACACTGGCCGCTGCTGCTGTAGGATAGGTTTCGGGTCGGGTCGTTTCTTTTTATTCTAAATGTTCAAAATGTAATGACAATCCGCCGTGTCTGTATGAAATATGACCATGTTTGCACGAATTTCACTTGGTTTGTTGAAATAGTGTTTGAAATGTATGCGGCTACGGTTGGATGACGACCTCTTGCATCTGTCTCCATGAACTAGCCCCACCTGTCCGCGAATGGATGCGGGAGGAAATTTGCGGGTTATTGTTGGAGATGCCCTTATATGACTTGTGTGTATCTATACCTAATAATAATAAAGAGGCTATTGCTTCTGGCGGTACGTTACGGAAATTGCCTCCAAAATTGAAAAACATTACCTACCAATGCGACATATAAGTGATAAAAAAACATTTTACACAGGGGAATCCCCCACCTGGGCCGGCCCATGCAGTAGAGACCTCATATACTCTGCTCTGCGCGCTGGGAGAAGACGCAGCGTGCCCGTTTGGGCCAGCCCATGTCTTTGCAACCTGTTTTTTAGATTATGTTTTTATTTTTATTTTGTTTTTTATACTCTAAATAATTTGGGACTTAAAAAAAGTCTGAAAATTAAAAAGAAAATGAGAAATTCGAAATAAAATCTTTAATAAATCATAAAATGTGTGTGGAGTCAATTTTTTTAGGGATTTTGTAAAAAATGTTTGCTTATTAAAAAATGTTCAAAAATTTGAAACAAATATTAGGTAAATTAAAAAATGTTAATGATTTTTATAAAAAAAGCTCATGTATTAAAATTGTTAATGAAATTGAACAAAATTTCGCCAATTCAAAAAATGTCCATGAATGGAAAAATATCCTAAAAATTCAAAAAATGTTCGTGACTTACAAAATAGTTCATTCATTCATAAAATGTTCGTTGATTCATAAAATAATTATGCATTCAAAAAATTGTTTCTTAAATCATAAAATCTTTGTGAATTTCAAAGATTATTCCACCAATTTCCAAAAACATGTTTGTCGATTCTAGAAATGTTCGCCGATTGAAGGAATTGTCTAAAGAAATGTTCACAATATTTTTCTGCAAATAGTATAAAATGTTCATGAATTCAAAAAAAATTGTAAAAGTGTTCACCAATTTAAAAAATATTCACTATTTCAAATATGTTCGTGAATTTGAAAAAATGTTCACAATCTGAAAAATTGTTTCATGAAATTGAAAGTGATAGTGTATCTCGGTTATGCAGTAAAATATGGTCATGGCCATGGAAAATTATGATGTTTTTTTTTCCATTGCAACGCACAAGTCCTTTTGCCAGTCCAATTTAATAGCACAATAGCCCTTATTATCAGATTTCTTGTTTTTTTATAGTAACCATACACATGAATCAACCTGACAAGGAATTAAGAAAGTGCGACTTGAACGCGCCCATGTGATCCGGGTGCATGCACACGGATGCCTGCACGCTGCCGCCGCCACCCTTGGCGGCCACGAGCACCACCTGCCCGCAGTTGTTCATGGTGATCAGCTCCGTCCTACTCGGCGCGCCCCACCCGAAGTCGGCCACCTCGTACGCCGGGTACCGCGGCGACCCGGAGATGTTCACCAACCGGTCCATTGGCATCCACGACAGCAGGTCCATCCAGTCCCAAAGGGCGAGCGGGTCCTCGGCCGCTCGCCGGACCTCCCGCTGCACCGCCGCCGTGGCGGCTGCGAAACCATCTACGGCTAGGAGGTCCCGCGCCGTGGCCTTGGCGAGGCACCCGGTGATGCACGTCCCGAAGTAGTTCTGGCTCACGGGTGGGTCGATGCCGCGCCGCCCGCGGCAGTCGATGAAGAAGAAGACGTACACCTGCAAAAAAAAAAGAAGAAGACGTAGACGTCGTGGTCGGCGGAGATGACGGCCGGGTGCTTGGACCGGACGAAGGACACCCAGGCGAGCGCCACGACGGCCACGAAGCTGGACGGCGCGGGCGTGGAACCGGCCTGCGCGGGGGCAGTGTGGCCGGAAACGCGTTGCTTCAGGCGGTGAATCTGCTGCGCGGTGACGGTGAACGTCCGGCGAGATTAATTGGGGCGTTCGGAAACAGGTTGATTTCCTGCAATGTCGAGTGTCCGAGAATGTTAGTTTGAGAGCAGGCCATGTCCATAATAAAGACAGGTTGCAGCTAATATGCGAGGGGAAACGGTAAAGATATTTCAGATAATTCAGGCGGATTGTCAATCTGTCATCCGAGAGATCAACTTTCGCTCCAAACATTTTGAAGAATGCCGGTACGCCAATGAACCTCACAGTAGTAACTTTGAAATCACATAATTTAGCAAATTTTGCTTTATCTCCTAACGTTGGCCGACATGTTTGGCTTGGAGTGCCACACGATATTGTAATCATCTCTATGAACGCTGTTGTTTTGTCAATAAAGCATAGCAATGTTCTGTCAAACCAAATACTGGTAGAGCCCTGAAAAGTTGTACTGTACACACCAAGGCTTGGCTTAAGTTAGACACCAGGATTGTACTTATAGGCTCGTGACCTTAAAGCATAGCACGTGAAAGTGTCTATATCAATTGGATACATTAAGCTAGTAAACTGATTAGTATAGCTTGTGAGTTGTGACTTGTGAGTCATCAGCGTATGCTGAACAACTTAAAACGAGTATGCCTGTATAAGATGGTCATTTGCTGTGCTTTTACAACTTTATAGTTGGCACTACTAGTGGTTAGCATAGCTTGTGAGTTGTGAGTCAATTGGATACAACGTCACAATTAATTCAGTGGGCAAATGCAGAGTGGCAGCCTATCATGATGACCATCTACAATAAGCCTATCACTTCGCGCGGGCCGGGTAGTGCTTTGGTGCGATTATACTGTATTATATACATACTGGTTTGATAATTTGATTGCTTATTTAAGTCATCGATCTCTCTCACAAAAATGTTATCGCTCTGACTAGGCAGTGACCAGACAAATTTTTTGTCAACTTGCCCTCGGTCGCTAAATATTTAAACCAGGTCACGGAGTTGTCCTTCTATGGTGGAAATTGCGGCGACACGCATGCACGGGGTCATCCACTTATAGATTGGTGAACTCCTTTAGGCTAGTCAAAGTGGAAGTAATTTACTCCCTCCATTTTAAATTACTTGTCTTAGATTTGTCTAGATACAGATGTATCTAACACTGAAATGAGTCTAGATACATCCATATCTAGACAAATTCAAGACAAGTAATTCGGAACGGAGGAGTAAATAGTAACATAGCACATTTCAAGAAAATTTTGCTTATGTGGCAAGTAGTTAGTGAGAGGTGGTAACATGGCGCTTCTCGAGACAAGATGAGTCTATAAGTTAATAAATGAAGTCATCTACTCCCTCCGTTCCTAAATACTTGTCTTTCTAGACATTTCAAATGACTACTACATACGGATGTATGTAGACATATTTTAGAGTGTAGATTCACTCATTTTGCTCCGTATGTAGTCACTTGTTGAAATGCCTAGAAAGACAAGTATTTAGGAACGGAGGGAGTATGATACTATTCCCCCCGTCTGGGTTTATTATGCCTCTCAGCATCACAAGCATGTCCCTTTTTATAAGGCCTCGCTTTGGAAAGGTGCATGCATGCAGCCATTTCATTGGTTGCATTGAAAGTCATTATTGTTGGTGCTAAGGCTGGAAAATTAATACACTTCATGCATGCTTTTTCATTGGTTGCATGCATGTGAGAGAGTGCATTGGGAGTAGAATGAAAGAATTAATGTGAGCAAATTACTATGTGTCTTGGTCTAAGAGAAGTTGTCTTTAGGCCTAATAAACCCGGACGGAGGAAGTACTATTATGTTACTTTGCATTATGAAGGTAGTAATTTAGACTAGTGTCATATGCACGACACTAGTCTATGTTACTCCCCACTATGACCAGTCTTAGGAAATCTCTCACGATAGTCCCAAGACTGCAATCATCCTTTTTCATGTCGAGACATGATGCGGAAGAACTATTCAAAACTATTCACTAAAAGTATTTACAGCCGGACATCTCAAACCTGTCTCAAACGTCTGGACGGCTGTCTGGTCAGTAACTGATTAAAAACAACCGACCCAGACGAGCGCCTCAAACATGCCTCAAATGTCGAGGCTAACCGATACCTCTCATTTTCAGTCCAAAAGTAGCGCCGATATGGGGAGGCCCGGTCGCAACCGGGTGCGTCTGCTATGTCGGACCCGACAAGTCTACGGCCTACCCATCACAAATTGCACAAAAACACACCAAATCCTTTGCCCTCCTCTCGCCACCTCCACCATTTCCTGCGTCCAAGCCCTCCCGTCCGCCATGCTTACTCCCCATCCTCGCCATCAGTGCTGATCCGCCGCCCTAGATTGTAACATCCCAAATTTTCTAAATTTGTAATGTTACTATAATCATTTAGGCATACCATTATTTTTATGCATATTTAAATTTTTGGAGTTTATGAATATTAAATGACAGTGAATAAAAGGACTTTCCCAAATATCTTTGATTCTCTTTTTATATTTTTTCAAATATTCAAATCATTTTCACTCAAGAAAAAAATTATGAGAGAAGATAAGATGACTTCTTCAATATAAAAAATAGTCCAAAAAGTATTTGAATATTATTTGGAAATTTTAAAGTTATTTGAAAATTATTTTTAATACTCAAATTAAATAATTTGCAAAAATAATTATTTTCAAAAGTTGCAATTTAGGCCATGAAAAAGTTCACATGAGTCCATATATTTAGGGTTTCTAGAAAAAAAATTCTGGAATTTTTGTAGCCCTTTACTGTTTTATTTTAGCCCTAAGCTATTTCTGTTTCATTTAAAAGAAAAAAAAAGGTTTTCTATTTTAAAAGTGCTCAGGCCCAGGCCCAGGCGCTAGCTAGCTGGTCCTGCAACGCTTTCGGCCCAAGCCTTCCTCTCCTTTCAAAGCGGTACGCGCCGCGGACTACCGTCCGATCAAGTGGCGATCAACGACCTGCACTTCTCCCTTCCTTTCTCTCTCCTTTGTCATCGACGGGTGGGACCCACCTGTCACCTTCATCGCGTGGTCGAGCCAGAATCCACCGTCGCAACGTCCGAGCGCCGCCGCGTTTAAACCTTCCTAATCCTATTTCTAGCTTGCCTCCTCGCCCAAGAAGGCCGCCTATAAACTCCCCTGCACCCTGACCCTCTTTTTCCTCAATCCGCGTCGCCCAAGCCCCACCCCACCTCTCGCATCCTCTCGATGGAGTTGCAAGCTCCACAGGAGCTATGCCAAAACGCCCCGCCTCACCTCGTCGTCTCCCAGGACCGCCACCACCACCATCGGCTTCGCCTCGTCGCGCCGCTCCTCCCTATGCCTTTGTCCGACGCCAGAGATCACCGAAGCCGCCCGTAGTTGTCTACTCGAACTCCATCATCGGTCGATGTAACTCGCAACCCCCTCCGTCCTTCCGATTGCGCATCAACAGGCGGGATTAGATCGATTTGTTTTTTTTTGAACCGTTTTCTCTTAAGCCTTAGTTGTCCACCATATAAGCTCCGCAGCGAGCAATTTTCATCCAGTAGCAGTATGCCACGTGTCCACGGGCCTAGATATAATTATTTTCTTTACAGATTAGCCAGTACTTTTCAAAACATCACAACTTTTTGCCCGTTTATCCAAATTTGATGGAACCAACGCCAAATGATTCATCATGATCCCATCTATCCATTGAGAAAATCACTTTATATTTTTTGCAAACATAAAATCTGAATTTGTTCAAATTCAAATTTAAACTTCATTAGGCCATAACTTCCAATATATAAATCCGCTTGAATTGATTCTTTTTGCAAATTGAAGCTCTTGACCTCTATTATCTTCTATAATCATGATCACACAATTTCCATACGATTAAAATATGTTTTTTTAGAAGCATTATTTGGTTCTTTTTGGAGTTTTGTATAATTTTGATTATTGTTTTATTTTAGATCTTTGATTGTTTATGTATGTGATATTGTTTGCTTATGATAGATTGTTCGTAGTGCGAGGCTGAATACTATCAATCTTTAGAGTTCAATGATCATCATCAAGGCAAGTTCACACTTCAATCATACTCTTTTTATACCCATGTTTTTCCTATGCATTTTTAGTCCAACTTGATACAATGCATGGTTAGGATGGTGGAATTTGTGGCTATACTTCGTAGAGTTTTGAGGTAGGAACCTATGACCCTTGAACACCATGGGAACCGTCGTTGTTAAGTAAATTGCTTAGCCTTGCTTTTTTAGACGGGGTGGTATTCCTGGATCATGAAAGATGTGAGAGAGTAGTAAATAGGACTAACTTTAATAATTTAATATATCATATGGGTGGAATTACTGAATCATGAAACATGTGAGAGAGTAGTAAATAGGACGAACTTTAATAATTTAATATATCATCTGGGTGGAATGGTTGCACGGTGAGGGGCACCCTAGAGTAACCAGGGATTTGCTCAAGTGTCTTGGAGTAACCAATGGATCACTCTTGTATGGTAAGCCACCCAGGTTCAAAGGGATCAAACAATTTGTCATGACTAGAGGCTTATGTGTGCAGCCACAAGCTAACATGGGCTCTGGCTTACTTGAGTAGGTTGTGTGAATTTTTCCATGGTAGGCTAGTAGATGTAGGGGAATTTAGGTGTACTGGCCTATCCATGGGTTAGGGAAAACAATTCGGAAAGACTATGTCTTGATCTTCCAGCTGCCATACCCTGAGTGTGTGAGCTACAAAGGAGGTAATCGATTCTTGTGGGGCAAAGTGCACAAACCCTATGCAGATTGTCAAACTAATCAATTAGTTGTGTCCCCAGTTATGGACAACTTGAGCATCTAGAATTGAAATTATTGAGTGATCTCATCGTATTTAATTATTGAATTGGGTTATTAATAACTTGGGTTTGAATTGAGTTAGAGGAACCATCTCAATATTGGCATAAATTTTGTAGTATTAATTTAATTAATTGGATATAGGGAAAAATTGGCTTTATGCAAACTTGAAACTTAGAGCCTCTACCAGCGAAATTGCATATAGAGATAGAATTATCGTTCTTATTCTGTGGTGTGAAATTGCCAGCATATTCCATGTGTTGACCTACATGGCTGCAACTTATAATGCTACAGACTTTTCGGATGAGGAGTAAGGTGGAATAGGTCGTTGTTCTGCACTCAGTTTTTGCTCATGGAGTTGATGGACTTACTTATCTTCTATGCTTCCGCAGTAATCACTTTAGATGGGCTTTAGCCATATTTATGTAATAATAATCTTTTGAGGACTATCAATGTAATAAAGTGCGTGATTGAACTCCATTATTTCATGGCGTACTGTGTGCGCTAGCAAACTGATCCATGGACAAGCACAGTAAGCATAGAGACTCTGATCCATTCGGGTCGGGTCGATACATAGATGTCTTCCAACCCATCCACGACCGCCACATTCGAG
Organism: Triticum aestivum; assembly: GCF_018294505.1. Lineage (NCBI taxonomy): Eukaryota > Viridiplantae > Streptophyta > Magnoliopsida > Poales > Poaceae > Triticum > Triticum aestivum. Next base: position 490,880,132 of record NC_057812.1, on the reverse strand, counting down.
GGTGCGTCCACATCGTACGTCGGTGTCCCATCCAAGGCGATGCCGTGCAAGCCGGAGAACATCGCTCGGTGGGACCGGCGATGGAGGCAGTGGGAGAAGGAAGCGGTGATGTCGCAGGGAGTGGATGCGAACCTCAACGGGCAGCTGCCCTCCTCCCCCCCCCCGCGCGCCCTGGACCCCGCACCCAATCCATCCAGCCGATGGCAAGAATCGCGCCATTGGACCAGGTTGGGACAGAGGAGGATCCGATGGATGCTTGGGGCATTCCGGAGAGCTTTTTGCCTATGCAGATGCCGCCAGTAGAAGTCTGTCACTCGTCGCAACTCGTTCGGGCGCGGACAAGCACATGCACCGTCAGCGCTCAGGCTGCCCATGACCTGTTTGACAGAATGACACAACAAGACTCGGTATGATCTTGTTGCTCCTCTCCAACCAACTTTGCATATGCCATGTTCAATGTTTGGCATAGACTGCTAGTTAATTTCGGACATGATCAATGCTTGGAAACAATTATCATTTTAGGAGTTTATCACGTCAGACATGATCAATGATAATCAAGATCGGACCCAGATGGGCTACGAGTTGGGAGATCCAACTTGCGCTTCATTTGAAGTTGGGACAACATCAAATCCCAATCCGAGCAAGAAGAAAAAGAAGCCAAAGATGGCAAAGGTACGAGATCCGGCACTCTAAACTTTTGAGGCTATCTTGTTGGTTAAATCTTGGTTGGCCACAACAATGGATCCCATATGCGCCACGAAGCAAAAGGGGAACAAGTATTAGGAGAATATTTGGAAGGAATAGCATGAACAAAAGCAATATGTGGAGCCGCATCCTATCGTCACGAACCACAATGTGGCATCTCTCCAACATCGATGGGGATCATACAGGGGAAGTGAACAAGTACGTCGGCTACTATTCACAAGGGCTTAGGTGCCCTCGAAGTGGGATGGGAGTGGCAACTCACGTAAGCTAAATTACTTCATCTTATCATCATTTTCATATGCTCTTTTTTGTTGCATTCTCATTATCATACATTTTTTTGCTAGACGATGGAGGCATCCACTATGTATCAAGAAATGTAGAAGAGGTCATTTGGTTTTAGCCATTGTTGGGTGATATTGAATGGCAAACCAAAGTGGACACAATTTGTGGGCCTTCTCAAGGCCGACAAGAAGAGAAATTATGGCTCAAGCTCCCACCAATCAATTAGGCTGGACAAAGAAGAGGAAGATGTTGTAGTGGAGAACGGAAGAGCCACCATGCCAAAGGATAACCAGCAAGTGATGGGAAACAAGAGAGAGAAGGTGAGGTCCTCCCGTGATGCTGCGGCTACAAAAATGTCCTCCGGATGGACGGGCCTTTTTCTGTTAGGGAGAACAAGAAAGAGGGGAGGTACAAGCTCATGTTGGATGCGCAAAAGGATATGATGAATTGAGACCGGGGGAGGGCGAACAAGAAGCTGCAAATTGAGACGAAGATGATCGAGTTGGACAAAAAAGAGGCGGCGATCAAATGGGAGCTCGAAAAGGCAAAGACATTTGTACAGATTGAGCTTTAGAAGAAGAGGTTGCAAATCGCACGAAACACAGAGGATGTGAAGATAATGTTGGCGGACAAAAGCCTCTTGGATGAGCAGGCAAAGAAGTGGCTTGTGGGGATGAAGAAAGAGATCAACGAGAGTTGGGAGTACGAGGCGGCGAGGGCGGTTATGGAAGCAACGGAGTATGTGGCAGGATGCAAGCAAAGTAGGCAGAGCAGGAGGCAAGGATGTCTACTAAGCAGGCGGCATGGATGGCGTCCGGTGAGTTATCCGGCCAGCGGCGAGTGATCCTTCCCATTCGAACTTTGATTTCATTTGGCATGTCTGAAATATTGAATATGATTTTGTTTTGCTTTATCATATTTTTTTGAACTATTGAATTGAGATTATTTGTATCGTATGATCGACGTGAATAGATTGCATGGGTCTGAGGATCCACATTTGAGGTGTGTGGATGTGCGGCATCCCAAATGACGGGTTGCCGGGCGTTGTGCGCGGACGCTCTCGCGGGCATATAGAGGGCCAGATTAGTCAAGTCCGACTATAAATGCTCATAGTAATCCCTATTTGTTTGGTCGAAGAAGAGAGAGGGGACGGGGGCATGCATGTGGTTGCTTTTGGTACAATATTGTGATTGGTGCCCGAAGGAGAGAGAGGAGGGAGGCACCATGCATGTGGGGGAGAGAAAAGAGAGAAAGACCACATGGTTGATTCTGTTGGTCAAGTGGATGTGCGGACTCTCCAAGAACAGCCGCAAGTTTGCTTTCAATTTGCTAGAAAAAGACGTCCGGACCAGCCATCATGTGGATACAAGACCGTGTCGGATGGCAAAACACGTCGGACCGTATTGTGCGAACGGGTGCAGGCAGTTTAAGGGTAGAGATGCCCTTATGCTATTAGTTCTTAATTCTTGTACATGTTCATGCGTGTCAACTATTGGTAGCTTTTGACAGCTTCAACCATTCACGTGTTTTTTCAGTGCAACTCCAAATATGAAACTTATGTCTTGTGATCAAAAGTCCAAATTAACTAATTTTGCTTGCATATTTATGTTTGTTGCAACTAGTATTTTCGAACGAGGGTAATTCTGAATACATTTTGGCAATTTCTTATAAAAAAGATATCAAGTTTTAAATACTGAAACTTGATAGCCGTAATATCAAGTTTTATCAAGTTTCATTTGCTTTTAGGAGTTAGGGCTTAGTGTGTAGTGGTTAGGGCTTAGGTTAAAAGTTTTATTCTCTAAAATTGATGAAATTATCATCCCTTCCTATCTATTTTTAGTAGTTAAAACTTGGTGAATTTTTTTAAAAAATAAAAAATATATTTTAAAAAGCATCTTGTGTAAAAACCTTTGTTATAAGGAACACAAATATGCAGCCAAAAAAATAAAATATAAGTGAGGGGAGGGCGGCGTTGTCGGCTAGCTCGCTGCTTCAATGCCGAAGCGGCAGTGAGAGGTCGCGTCGCTCTGAGCCAGCATGAATGCGACATTAGTGCTCTGGAGCGGCGCTGACTGCTTCGAACGGGAACGGGCGCTAGCGAAGTAGGGTTTTTTGGGTGAGCCAGGGTCAAAAGCGGGTGTGGCAACGATCGGGACAGCCGCAAAGCCTCCTAGTTTGTTTCTGGTTTACGAAAAAATTCACGTCCAGACCGGTTGGTGAACCAATACAATTTCACGTTGGATGGCGAATGTGGATTCGGACAGTTGCGGCAGTTTGACAGTCGGCACTGAAGATACCCTAAAACACTAATCAAGTGACCTCTTGAATTTCAGGGTAAGCTTGTGTCCTCAACTAATGGCAAATAAAATTCTGCCAAATCAGCAATTATGTAAGAGAACATAAAAATCACTACTACGAACCATTTTGTGGCTGGATGGTTAGAGAGATAGTGTTATCTTCAACATACTGGGGTTCAAGTCATGATGCTTGCATTATTCTAAATTTCCTGTCAATAACGAGGCGCCTATGATGACTTCATCAATCTTAAGATGATATGCCGGCGTAGTATTTCGGATGTGCTCATATAAATAGGCTGTGCGTGTTTATATACATATATATAGTGTTACTATTCATCACTCAAGGTGCAAAAAAGTTATTCTTCATCCGAGGTAATCTTACGATCGCTTTCTAAATAAATTACGTTTAGAATATAAATAGTTACATGCATATCGATTCAATATGTAAATTTTTTATAAAAAACAAAAATGTAGGTTATAAGACCAGAAAAATCACATTTTATGTATGTTTTACATTATGTTTTTATATTCGTAATTTTACTTAACACAAAATATTTTTACGGCGAGTAAATATTTTCTTACGTTCTCTTTTTATGTATGAAATAAGACATAATTTACGAAACGTAAAAATACGATGCATTGATGTCAAAATAGAGAGGGGGTGAAGAATAACTATTTCTCACCCAGGATGACGAATAGCATGACCCTATATATAAGAAAATAGCATGACGAATAGTTACATTTCTATTGATTCACTACGTAAAATTTGACATAAGAAAATAAAAATATAGGTCATAAGACAAGAAAATTTGCAGTTTATGTGTATTTTAGACTATGTTTTTACGTTTGTAATTTTATATAAGATAAAATATTTTTTACGGCGATTATATATTTTCTTACGGTCTCTTTTTGCATCGAAAATAAGACAAAACTTACAGAACGTAAAATTACGGTGCATTGATGGTAAAATAGAGGGGGTGAAAAATAACTATTCTCACCCAGGGTGACGAATAGCGCGACCATATATATATGAGCACGTGCGTCAGCTTTCGATAGACGTTGAACATGGTGCGATGGCACGTGAACAGTGATCATGCAACGATGTAACGCCTTACGTCGTGCTCATTTACGCACGGTTTCCCGGGTTTCGGCAGATCCGCCTGCTTAGTTTGTTTTCTTCGAAGCAAACAGAGGCTGCCGGCTTAGTTTGACCACGCGCTAGCTTGCTCGCCGGCGCCCGAGACGAACGGACTAAGAAGGAAGTAAAGCGGGAGGAACATACCAGCGGCAGATTTGGTGCGTACTTACGCAGCGTGCTCCTCGTGTGCTCCTCGCCGCCGGGGAGCGCAATCACCGCGCGGTCGAACGTCAGGCCGGCCACAACCGCCTCTGCGGCAGCGTCGTCCCCGCGGCAGGCCGCCGCCCACGCCTGAAGGAACCTCCACACCGACCGGCCGTCGACCACGGCGTGGTGCATCACCACGCCGACCGCCACCCCACCCTTCAGCCGTGTGACCTGCACAGCCAGCACCTCCGCGGGGAGCGCGTCGACCTTGAGCTTCGGGACGAACGCCTTGAACGCGTCCACGTCGTGGTCCGCGTCCCCGGCCAGCCGCCCCGCGTCCGCGTCGTCGCTCTCCGCGATGATGAACCGCACGCCGCTTCCCTCGGAGGCGGAGCAGTCGATTGCGGCGTCGCCGGTGGACGGCAGGAAGACGATCCTGCCGGCGAGCGGGGGAAGCCGCGCGAGCGTGGCCTCCAGTGACGCGCGGAGGGAGCCGACGAGAGATGCGAAGGGTGGGTGCTGGCCGCCGGCGTCGTCGAAGAGGAACACACGCTGGATTACCGGGAGCACGACCCACGGTGCTTCCAGCGCGGACAGCCTGAGTAACAAGTCCTCCGGTGGCGGGGCGACGCTGTCGAATTCGACGATCTTGACCGTCAGCATGACTAGCGACGAGAGAGACGACCTTGGTGGAGGTGCGATGCGCTGCGTGCCGATCTGCCGTGAACTGGAGGTGGCAGCGCCCTAGAGCGTGTGATTATGATTAGTCAACGCCGAGAGGTAGTAGAGGGGAAAAGTAAGCGTTGGAAATAGGGTGTATATCAGGTGCTGCCACACTTGCGCCTCCTTTGTTTCAGCTTTGATTAGTTTCAAATGAGTCGTGGATTCGCTTAAGTGGTAAAGCCGATTCGCAGTGATATAAGGCCAACTCTAATGGACGTTCCCATTTGGTTCGGCCGCGTCACACTATGACGAAACAAACACAAACCGTGGCCTAACGCGCACCCGCAAACGAATGGGCGTATGTCATTCCTTCGTCCTGGACTCATTTCTGACCCGAAACTGGGTCATGTTTGCGTTGAATCGACAGGTCGCACACGCTCTCTTTGTCCTTCCTTTGGCCTGTCCGTTGGTGAAACAAATCTCCCTTTCCCCCCTTCCCTACGCCCCACCCCCCGGCACGCCGCCTTTTTTTTCGCCCGCTCCGTCGTTGTATAGGCCGGTCGTCCAACAACCCCGCCCCTCGCCCCACCGCATTGAAACAAATCCCCCGCCCCTCGGCCGCTTTCGGAGGAGGTCTTGCCGGCGTTTGTCGGATTTCATCGCCGCCTCCGGTACTAGAGGAACCACGGCCGTCGACGACGCCCATCGACCCCAGCATTGTGTTGGAAATATGAGCAATTTACCGAATGATTTTATTAACAGAAATACTAGATAAAGCATGACTAATATAATAGAGATAAAACAAGTCATGCATTCGGACAGAGAGAAGGTAAAGAGCATCTGCATATATGAACTTGAACTAAACACATCTAGAACAGATAATAGATGAAGTTGCATATATGAAGTAGAACCTAACACATGTAGGACGGAAAGTAGAGCAAAGAATTGTGTCATGACATCTAACAGAAAGAGTAAGAACACGTACGGGACAACAGCAGTAGAAGTGCTGGACTTGGGGTCGGTGTTCTCGCCCGCCATGTCGTGGAGGAGGTCGTGGACGTCGGGGAAGAAGTCGTCTTCGGGGAAGTAGTCGTCGGCGACCGGATCGTCCGTGATGAAGCAGCCAGTAGTCGCGCTGAGCGCTCCCCAAAAACCTTATCACCCTTCTCCCATACAGGACTCAAAATGTGCGGTTTCGGAGGCCTACTGTCCCGAACTGCGGTGCACGCCGCAAGCCGGGATGGGGAAGATCGTAGCAGCAGCGCAGTGCTCAGGAACTTGTGGCGAGAGGAGGAAGAGGTTCTGGTGTGTCTCTCTGGGAGGAGCGACCTCCCTTTTATAAGCGCAAGAGAAGGAGGCGAGAGGGCAACGACGGGAGGCGAAACGAAGAGACAGAGACGAAGCAAACAGCCAGCAGCTGAAGGGCTGCACCGTTCGCATTCGAACTCCACTTTCTCCAGTTTTCGTGTGACCTTTCGTATACCCATAGTGCGTGGCAAAAATTTAGACATCGGCTCGGCTCATTCCCGCAACCCGCGGCGCGGCGTGGCGAGGCGGGCGGCGGAGGAGAAGCGCGCGTGGATATCCCTCTTGTTCTCATGCTCGTACAAGTGGGGAAAGAACCTCCCTTATAAGAAGGTCCAACTCCCACTAAACTAGCAATGTGGGACTAAACTTTAGTAGTATCCCTTGCCTTGCACAAATGGGCTAAGTGGGTCTTTAGGATTTATTAGGAATTTCTGAAATAGTTATTGGGTTGCCCAAAATAGTCTAAATTCCAGCAATCACTGAAATAGTTATTGGGCTATCCAAAATAGACTAAATTCCAGCAATCCCCCACCAGATCCTAGAGGCACACAGAAATTTGCCTTTGGTTCCAAAACACTATTTTATATACCAGTACTGCAGTGGAGACTGTTAAGTTGAACTTCCACCTAGAACTCTATGCTACACTAGTAAGCAACTTGAACAGTGGACTGGGCCTTGAACTGCAAGTTTTCTGTGAATCTAGCTTCACATAAAGCCTAGACCGATACGTGGCTACCGTAGGTCTTCCCCGTGGGTGGAACTTATGCGTCACGGATGCGTCATACTCTGTGATGTTTCATGAGTTTACTAGAGAGAACTCTACTCTCATAGATTGCGACGTTTGATAATCGGACTCATATAGGTGTGTTCTTCAAAAGATATTATGCAGGATAACATCTCTGCTTAAATAAGCCACTTAGAACACATTAAGATATACATCAACCTGCCATGCAGATTAGGAGAGTATTGCATCTTCATGGAGTGGTTTTGTGAATAGTAAGGATACTCTCCTCTCAGTTGACCAACAGCTTGTCTTCCACATCTAATTCACGGGATCTCCGATCACAAAGAATAGGTTACCACTGTGAACAACTCATATTGTGGGTCTCATACCCATCTCCCTCGATGCATTATCTATCACATTACGTGATAGACCCTTGGTAAAAGGATCTGCCTGATTTTTAGACGTTTGGATATAATCCAACGCAATAACTCCGGAGTTTTTTCATTTTCCTGACAGATTTTAACCTTCTCTGAACGTGTCTTGATGACTTCATGTTATCCTTTGAGCTGCTCACTTTCGTGATCACAGTTTGATTGTCGCAGTTCATAAGGACACCCGGTACAGGTTTCTCAACAACCGGCAAGTCATTCAAGAGCCGGCGAAGCCAATCTGCTTCAACCGTAGCTGTATCTAGTGCTGTTCTGCTTCCATTGTTGACCTCGTTAAGATGGTCTGCTTGCAAGACTTCCAAGAAACAGTGCCACCTCCATGAGTGAATACATAACCGCTCGTGGCCTTTATCTCATCAGCATATGAGATCCAGTTTGAGTCACTATACCCTTCAAGCACCTTTGGATGCCCGGTGTAGTGAATTCCATAATTTGTAGTGCCTTTCAAATAACGCAAAACTCTCTCTAGAGCTTTCCAATGCACATCTCCTGGTTTTGAGACAAACCGACTTAGTTTGCTAACAGCAAAAGAGATGTCAGGTCTTGTAGCACTTGCTAAGTACATAAGCGAGCCAATAATCTGAGAATATTTCAATTGATCTCTAGCAATTCTTCGATTCTTTCGAAGTAACACACTCGCATCATATGGTGTTGGAGAGGGCTTGCAGTCACTATAGCCAAAGCGACTCAAGATCTTTTCCACATAGTGAGATTGAAGCAATGTAATCCCACCATCATCGTCTCTCAACAACTTGATGTTCAGAATGACATCAGCCACTCTTAAATTCTTCATCTCAAAACAACGAGATAGGAAATCCTTGACCTCCTTAATAACATTTAGATTTGTTCTGAAAATCAGTATGTCATCAACATACAAGCAAAGGATAAATCCCTCGCCCCCACCATGGCGATAGTACACACATTTGTCAGCTTCGTTTACAACAAAGCCTGCGGCTGTTAAAGTTCTTTCAAACTTCTCATGCCACTGTTTGGGTGCTTGCTTGAGTCCATACAAGGACTTTAGCAACTTGCACACTTTTCCTTCCTGACCATCTAGTACAAACCCATCTGGTTGTTCCATATAAATTTCCTCGTCCAACTCTCCATTTAGGAAAGCAGTCTTAACATCCATTTGATAAACGAGAAGACCATGCGAGGCAACTAGTGAAAGTAGAACTCGAATAGTGGTCAGTCGAGCCACAGGTAAGTAAGTATCAAAGAAGTCTTCACCTTCCTTTTGGGTATAACCCTTAGCCACGAGCCGAGCCTTGTACTTCTCAATAGTACCATCAGGCCTAAGCTTCTTCTTGAATACCCATTTGCATCCTATAGGTTTGCACCCATAAGAACGATCAGTTATCTCCCAGGTTTCATTCGCCAAGATGGAATCCATCTCGCTACGAACCGCTTCCTTCCAGTAGTCAGCATCTTCAGATGCATAGGCCTCTGAAATAGAACTGGGAGTGTCATCTATGAGATACACAAGAAAATCATCACCAAAAGACTTTGCAGTCCTCTGTCTCTTGCTCCTAGTAGGAACTTCATTGTTCTCCTCCACAGGACTTTCAAAGTGTTCCATCGAAATGGCAGGTTCGGTAATTGTAACTGGTTCCTGATTCGATGAACTAGGCATCTCCTGATTAGATGAGGTAGCCATATCCTTCATGGGAAAGATATCTTCAAAGAAATTCGCATCATTCGACTCCATGATCGTACCGACATGTATGTCAGGTACCTCAGATTTTACAACCAAGAATCTATAGCCAGTGCTATGAAAAGCATATCCCAAGAAAACACAATCCGCAGTCTTTGGTCCAAACTTCCGCTTCTTTGGAATTGGAACATTGACTTTCGCCAAACAACCCCATGTTCGTAGATAAGAGAGTTTTAACCTTTTCTTCTCCCATTCCTCGAATGGAGTTATCTCTTTGTTCTTTGTGGGAACTCGGTTTAGGACATGACATGCAGTCAATCTCGCCTCCCTCCACCATGCCTTGGAGAGACCCGAAGTGTCTAACATGGTGTTAACCAAATCTGTTAGGGTACAGTTCTTTCTTTCGGCCACCCCATTTGACTGAGGTGAATAGGGAGGAGTCCTCTCATGGATTATACCATGTTCCGCACAAAAAGCATCAAATTCATTGAAAAAATACTCTCCACCACGGTCGGACCTAAGCCTCTTGATTTTTCGATCAAGTTGATTTTCCACTTCAACTTTATAGATCTTGAAAAAGTTCAAAGCCTCATCCTTAGATTTCAGAAGATACACATGGCACTATCTAGTGGAGTCATCAATTAACGTCATGAAATATTTCTTTCCACCTTTTGTCAACACACCATTCATTTCACATAGATCTGAATGTATGAGCTCTAGTGGTGCAAGATTTCTTATTTTTGCAGTCGTGTGAGACTTACGAGGTTGCTTAGCTTGCACACACACTTGACACTTAGATCCCTTGACGGTGGTGAAACTAGGGATTAAGTTCAACTTCGCTAGTCGCGACATGCAACCAAAGTTAACATGACAAAGACGTGAATGCCACACATTGGATTCACTATTGTTGCAAATATGATTAACAACTTTATTGCAAACGTCTGATAAGGATAAACGAAACAAGCCTCCTGACTCATAGCCTTTACCAACAAAGGTTCCATACTTGGATATTACAAATTTATTCGACTCAAAGACAAGCTTGTAGCCATTTCTACACAGAAGAGATCCGCTAATAAGATTTTTATTGACGGAGGGGACATAATGCACGTTCTTCAGCCGCACAATCTTCCCCGAAGTAAACTTCAGATCGACCGTGCCAACACCACGAACAGAAGCACGTGAACCGTTGCCCATCAGCACGGTTGAAGTCCCTGCGGTCTGATAAGACAAAAACATGGAAATATCACCGCATACATGAACATTAGCACCCATGTCAATCAACCAGTCAGGAGAATGACATACTGAAAGAATAGTGGGAAATATACCATACCCAGCATCCTTCATGTCAGTGTCTCCAATGACAACATTAGCGCTCTTGTCGCCTTTCCCGGGATGACGCTTGTCATAGCGATTAGGGAAACTAGGAGCCCAATGATCAGGATCCCCACACACATGACGAGCACCTTTCTTCTTGCCATTCTTCTTCTTGAAGTTCGTGTGTTGCACAGCCTTGTTCTTCCCATCAAACTTTGCTTTTCCATCAAACTTGCCCTTGTTCTTGAACCTGTGGGGCTGGAAGCTGTACCACATTGGCACTAGATCCTCCCTCAATACCTCAAGCACGTGTGTCCTTTGCTCTCACCTTTTCTTCCACATCAAGAGTGCCAATGAGATCCGGGACGGAAAACTCCTGCCTCTTATGCTTCATCAAGGTAGCAAAGTTCCTCCATGAAGGAGGAAGCTTAGTGATGATACCTCCGGCAACAAACTTGTCCGATAGCATACAACTGAAGTGCTCAGGTTCTCTAGCAAATGACTGTATCTCATGAGCTTGCTCAACCACAGAGCGCTCTTCAGTCATCCTGTAATCATAGAATTGCTCCATGATGTACAACTCAGTGCCAGCATCCGAGACCCCAAACATGGCCTCGAGTGCATCCCACATATCTTTTCCATTATCAATTGATGCATAAGCATCAACTATATTCTCACCAAGAACACTCAAGAGAGCAGCCTTAAACAGAGTATCCATTTTCTGAAAATCTTGTGCCTGTTGAGCATCAAGCTCTCCTTCAGGTTTGCCGAGAGTGGCGTCAGAGCAACTCATGGTTTGAAACCATAAGACTGCTCTCACGCGCCACCTCTTATAGTGGATACCCTCAAACATAGGAGGTCTCATGGAAGTAGCAAAACCACTCGGGGTAAATTTCCTATAATAAGGTTTTTGGATTGTTGGAAATATGAGCAATTTACCGAATGATTTTATTAACAGAAATACTAGATAAAGCATGACTAATATAGTAGAGATAAAACAAGTCATGTGTTCGGACAGAGAGAAGGTAAAGAGCATCTGCATATATGAACTTGAACTAAACACATCTAGAACAGATACTAGATGGAGTTGCATATATGAAGTAGAACCTAACACATGTAGGACGAAAAGTAGAGCAAAGAACTGTGTCATGACATCTAACAGAAAGAGCAAGAACATGTACGGGACAGCAGCAGTAGTAGTGCTGGACTTGGGGTCGGTGTCCTCGCCCGCCATGTCGTGGAGGAGGTCGTGGACGTCGGGGAAGAAGTCGTCTTCGGGGAAGTAGTCGTCAGCGACCGGATCGTTCGTGATGAAGCAGCCAATAGTCGCGCTGAGCGCTCCCCCAAAACCTTATCACCCTTCTCCCGTACAGGACTCAAAAGGCGCGGTTTCGGAGGCCTACTGTCCCGAACTGCGGTGCACGCCGCAAGCCGGGATGGGGAAGATCGCAGCAGCAGCGCAGTGCTCAGGAACTTGTGGCGAGAGGAGGAAGAGGTTCTGGTGTGTCTCTTTGGGAGGAGCGACCTCCCTTTTATAGGCGCAAGAGAAGGAGGCGAGAGGGCAACGATGGGAGGCGAAACGAAGAGACAGAGATGAAGCAAACAGCCAGCAGCCGAAGGGCTGCACCATTCGCATTCGAACTCCACTTTCTTCAGTTTCCGTGTGACCTTTCGTATACCTGTAGTGCGTGGCAAAAATTTAGACATCGTCTCGGCTCATTCCCGCAACCCGTGGCGCATCGTGACGAGGCGTGGCGTGGCGAGGCAGGCGACGAAGGAGGAGCACGCATGGATATCCCTCTTGTTCTCATGCTCGTACAAGTGGGGAAAGAACCTCCCTTATAAGGAGGTCCAACTCCCACTAAACTAGCAATGTGGGACTAAACTTTAGTAGTATCCCTTGCCTTACACAAATGGGCTAAGTGGGCCTCTAGGATTTATTAGGAATTTCTGAAATAGTTATTGGGCTGCCCAAAATAGACTAAATTCCAGCAATCACTGAAATAGTTATTGGGCTACCCAAAATAGACTAAATTCTAGCACATTGTCTGCCGCACGCGTCTCCGCTACTACAGGCTTGCTGCATGTACGGGGAGGCCGAGGGCCTCTTCACCGATCGAGTCTTCACCACGATCATAAGGTTTTCGACACTTTGCTTGCAAGGTACCATGGATAGTAGTGACGAGTATTTTTTTCAACAACTTCATTCATTCATCATGTCACAACCTTAGAAATTGATTGTAAATAGTTGCATATGCATCCATGCATCATGTTAAAAATTCAAATGAATTCAAAATGGGGATGTTCAAAACCCTAGCACCAAATGAATTTCAACTAGGATCAAAATAAAATATTTTCAATGGACCCAAAATGCCCTGCAGAAAAGTTCATGATTTTCGAAAAAGGTGAAAACCTCTGCCAAAAATGATACACCTATTTCTAGGACATTTTGTCAGGACCCCGATCCTAAGTCACACCGATCTAGCATGTAGCACATCACATCACTTTGCGGCCTCAGGCATGTCTTGGGGAACGTAGTAATTCAAAAAAATTCCTAAGATCACGCAAGATCTAACTAGGAGATGCATAGCAACGAGAGGGGACAGTGTGTCCATGTACCCTCGTAGACCAAAAGCGGAAGCGTTTCAGAACGCGGTTGATGTAGTCGAACGTCTTCACGGTCCAACCGATCCAAGTACCGAACATACGGCACCTCCGTGTTCATCACACATTCAACACGATGACATCCCTCAAGCTCTTGATCCAGTAGAGGGACGAGGGAGAGTTCCGTTAGCACGACGACATGGTGACGGTGATGATGAAGTTACCAGCGCAGGGCTTCGCCTAAGCACTACGACGATATGGCCGAGGTGTTAAACTATGGAGGGGGCACCACACATAGTTAAGAGATTGTCTGTTGCGCTTTGGGGTGCCCCCCTGCCCACGTATATAAAGGAGGGGGAGGAGGAGGCTGACCAAGGGGAAGGCGCGCCAAGGGGGGGAGTCCTACTAGGACCCCAAACCTAGTAGGATTCACCCCCCTTTCCTTCCAACGAAGAGGAGGAAAGGGGAAAGGAGGGAGAGGGAGAAGGAAAGAGGGGGGCCGCACCCCCTCCCCTTATCCAATTCGGATTGGGGCAAGGGGGGCGCACCCCACCTCCTGTGGCCTGCCTCCTTTCCTCCACTATGGCCCATTAGGCCCAATAACTTTCCCGGGGGTTCCAGTAGCCTCCCGGTACTCCAAAAAATCCTCGGACCTTATCGGAACAATTCCGGTGTCCGTATATAACCTTCCAATATATCAATCTTTACCTCTCGACCATTTCGAGACTCCTCGTCATGTCCGTGATCTCATCCGTGACTCCGAACAAACTTCGGTCATCAAATCACATAACTCGTAATACAAATCGTCATCGAACGTTAAGCGTGCGGACCCTACAGGTTCGAGAACTATGTAGAAATGACCGATACACATCTCCGGTCAATAACTAATAGCGGAACTTGGATGCTCATATTGGCTCCTACATATTCTACGAAGATCTTTATCGGTCAAACTGCATAACATACGTTATTCCCTTTGTCATCTTATGTTACTTGCCCGAGATTTGATCGTCGATATCATCATACCTAGTTCAATCTCGTTACCGGCAAGTCTCTTTACTCGTTCTGTAATGCATCATCCCGTAGCTAACTCATTATTCACATTGCTTGCAAGGCTTATAGTGATGTGCATTACTAAGAAGGCCCAGAGATACCTCTCCGATACTCGGAGTGACAAATCCTAATCTCGATCTATGCCAACTCAACAAACACCTATGGAGACACCTGTAGAGCATCTTTATAATCACCCAGTTATGTTGTGACATTTGATATCACACAAGGTGTTCCTCCGGTATTCGGGAGTTGCATAATCTCATAGTCAGAGGAATATGTATAAGTCATGAAGAAAGCAATAGCAATAAAACTAAATGATCATTATGCTAAGCTAACAGATAGGTCTTGTCCATCACATCATTCTCTAATGGTGTGATCCCGTTCATCAAATGACAACACATGTCTATGGTCAGGAAACTTAACCATCACTACTGCAGCGAGCTCCTAAACAAACGGTTTAAAACTCCTTTCCGCGACAACATCTGGTACCGTTGCCAAGTGAGTGTGGGTGATAGGGGGGTCCTTCCCACATGACCCAGAAACCGTCGGGGATATGCCCTCCTGGCACACACGTTCGGCAAAATGAGGTCATGTGCGACCGGCAAGCGCTCAAATACGGAAGTACGTACAGTAGATCTAAAAAATATTCAATTATACGGTGAAATTGTTTCCAATCGCAAGTACACCCCACATAGTCAGTCCCCGCTAAATGTTTCCGTTCGTATGTACATCCCACCCAGCGTCTCGAAGGAAAACGTTTCCGTTCACAGGTACATCACACACAATTTTTCCCGTTAAATCGCCTGTGTTATTGAATATATCACACACGGTCCGTGGAAGAAACTGTGTGGCAAAGGCTGTCCATCACACACAGTTTTCATGTGGTAAACGTTTGTGCAAGGTGGCCTAACGCAAACAGTTTTCAAGAGAAAGTCGTGTGTGATTGTTCATTGATCCAACACGGTTTATTCCTAGAAACTCTGTGCGTTGCCTGAGGTCATCGCCCATGGTATTTTTATAACAACCATTTGCAATAGAAAAACCCAATTAGCAGGCTAATTATCCGATTATTCATAATCCATTTATTAATCTAATTGACAGTTCATATTAAGCACATAATATATTTCATTTTCATAATTGAAATACATCAGAGTACAACATTATATAGCTTCAGCACTCAGCTACCTCATTACTCAACTACACCAGGACCAAGTTTCACATGCAACATCTATAACCTTTCGAAATTAGCATCATAGATGGTACATAGACAGATGTATCTCATCTGGAAAACTGCTGAAGCAGAAGGCGAATATTGAGCCTTCATTGATGTTGATGGTCTTTGTAATTTTATGCCAGTGCCTGTGGATGATTGACCGTCCATCCTTCGTCCTCTTCAGGAACACTTCAATATTGAACTGTGGTTGTTGTATGAATACCTTCCTCACCTCCTGACCATATAGGTGGTTTGAGAGGTAATCATCAGTGAACTGCTTTGGAAAGGCCTGAAATCAAGGATGTGCATAAATATCTTTTCTATATTGGAAATGGGGCAAAGGAATAAAAAAGGCAAGGTATAATAGTTAGTACCATCCTGTAGCGAACTGATGTCTTGTTCATTGTGCAGACAAAGATCTTGTTGTTTTTTGTCACTAATTTCTTTATCCTAACAATCTTTCCGAGTTTCTTAACTTTACTGATATTCATGGACAACTCATTTCCCCATATGCAAAAAGGGTTGAACAGTGGGTCAAATCCTCTAACAGCAAGACCTACATATGCAAGACCAAATTGTTAAAAACCGAAATATTAGAATGGTTCCTGCAATTGCACAATAATGTGCTATTAGACAATGGACCATGAACGTGCTAACCTCGGTTGTAAACCTTAGTGCTTCCCATTGTTTCCCTGCAACACATATAAGTTAGTTAGTCATCAGGTTAAGTAAGGGTTCGCATGCTATCAGTAAAATATGTTGATGAAAAATAATCACATTGCAGATTCATCAGATTAATTCAAGCCACAGGGAAAACCCATTTATTCAAACCAAGCATGATTAAGAACTAGGAAATATAGCACTTGTATATGTTTCTCATGTATTAAGTGTAGCCAAATTCGATTTATTCCTCACATGCACAATAAAACAAAATTCTACCCACGACAATTGGAAATCGCATTGCAGAATTGAACCAAGCAGTTAACTAAACACCACAACAAATGAACAAAACATTAACTAAGCACCACATTGCACAATATAACATTGAACCAAAGAGTTGACTAAACACCACAACAAATGAACCAAACATTAACTAAGCACCACATTGCACAATATAACATACTCCTAATAGAAGATCAGACAGCTAACCAAACAGTTAACTACAGCCAGTTGTAGCAATTGCATTTGTTTCTCATGTATTTACTATAGCCAAATTCAATTTATTCCTCACATGGTATACAATAACAGAATGCATCCACAATTTTGTAAAAATAAATTCGATTTATTTCTCACATGGAAGACAATACAAAATTGCAGCCTGAAGAATTGAACATCACATTTGCAGAATTGAATCAAACAATTAACTGAAGACGACAACTAATTAACAAAACAGTTAATAAGTGAGCACCACACTACACGACATATAGAACATATACACTAGAGCAACAAATTGCATGGTAAAATTAGATAGCACAATTCACTAGAATTTGTGAAGGAAAGGCAGGAGCAGCACACACAACGGGTAAACCGAGCATGCATAACCGGCGTAGCTAGAAAATGGCAAGGTCCTCCTTCAAGATCTGGGGGTCGGCACGAACGACAGCCATCGCGACCTCATCCGTGCGTGCGGCCGCGGTTTGCTTCTCCGCTGCCAACTGCTCCTTGAGGTCCTGGTTATACTGCGTGTGATACGTCCGTTTTACATCATGCTTTTATATCAATATTTATTGCATTATGGGCTGTTATTACACATTATGTCACAATACTTATGCTTATTCTCTCTTATTTTACAAGGTTTACATAAAGAGGGAGAATGCCGACAGCTGGGATTCTGGCTGGAAAAGGAACAAATATTAGAGACCTATTCTGCACATCTCCAAAAGTCCTGAAACTTCACGGATGATGTTTTCCAAATATATAAAAAACATTGAGCGCAAGAACTTCACCAGGGGAGCCACACCCTGCCCACGAGGGTGGGGGCGCGCCCTACCGCCCTGGGCGCGCCCCCCTGATACGTCCATTTTGCATCATGCTTTTATATCGATATTTATCGCATTATGGACTGTTATTTCACTTTATGTCACAAAACTTATGGCTATTCTCTCTTATTTTACAAGGTTTACATAAGGAGGGAGAATGCCGGCAGCTGGAATTATGGGCTGGAAAAGGAGCAAATATTAGAGACCTATTCTGCGCAACTCCAAAAGTCCTGAAACTCCACGGAACATCTTAAACCAAATAAAGAAAAATCCTCGCCAAAGATGAAGGCCAGGGGGCCCACACCCTGCTCACAAGGGTGCCCCCCCCCGAGGGCGCGCCCTCTACCTCATGGGCCCCCTGGTGGCTGTCCGACGTCCATCTTCTCCTATATGAAGTCTTTCAATGAGAAAAAATAAGAAGGAACTTTTCGGGACGAGACTCCGCCGCCACGAGGCGGAACCTTGGCGCATCAAATCTAGAGCTCCGGCAGAGCTGTTCTGCCAAGGAAACTTCCCTCCGGGAGGGGGAAATCATCACCATCATTATCACCAACGCTCCTCTCATCGGGAGAGGGCAATCTCCATCAATGTCTTCACCAGCACCATCTCATCTCCAAACCCTAGTTCATCTCTTGTATCCAATTCTTGTCTCAAAGTCCGGGATTGGTGCAAGTAGGTCGCTAGTAGTGTTGATTACTCCTTGTAGTTGATGCTAGTTGGTTTATTTGGTGGAATATCATATGTTCAGATCCTATATGCATATTATTACTGTTGGGTTTCGTAGTAATTTCAAAAAAATTCCTACGCACACGCAAGATCATGTGATGCATAGCAACGAGAGGGGAGAGTGTTGTCTACGTACCCAACGCAGACCGACTGCGGAAGCGCTGACACAACATAGAGGAAGTAGTCGTACGTCTTCACGATCCAACCGATCAAGCACCGAAACTACGGCACCTCCGAGTTCGAGCACACATTCAGCTCGATGACGATCCCCGGACTCCGATCCAGCAAAGTGTCGGGGAAGAGTTCCGTCAGCACGACGGCGTGGTGACGATCTTGATGCACTACAGCAGCAGGGCTTCGCCTAAACTCTGCTACAGTATTATCGAGGAATATGGTGGCAGGGGGCACCGCACACGACTAAGGAATAGATCACGTGGATCAACTTGTGTCTTTGGGGTGCCCCTTGCCTCAGTATATAAAGGATGGAGGAGGAGGAGGCCGGCCAAGGTTGGTGCGGCCAGGATGTGGAGTCCTACTAGGACTCCAAGTCCTAGTAGGAGTCCACCAAGAGGGGAGGAAGGGAGAAGGAAGTGGAGGAGAAGGAGAGGTGGCCGGCCCCCTTTTCCCTAGTCCAATTCGGACTAGAGGGGAGGGGGGCGCAGCAGCCCCTTGGCCCTTTCTCCTCTTCCCACTAAAGCCCATCAAGGCCCATTGCTTCTCCCGTAACTACCCGGTACTCCGAAAAATACCCGAATCACTCGGAACCTTTCCGATGTCCGAATATAGTCGTCCAATATATCAATCTTTACGTCTCGACCATTTTGAGACTCCTCGTCATGTCCCCGATCTCATCCGGGACTCTGAACTCCTTCGATACATCAAAACTCATAAACTCATAATATAACTGTCATCGAAACCTTAAGCGTGCGGACCCTACAGGTTCGAGAACAATGTAGACATGACCGAGACACGTCTCCGGTCAATAACCAATAGCGGGACCTGGATGCCCATATTGGCTCCTACATATTGTACGAAGAACTTTATCGGTCAGACCGCATAACAACATACGTTGTTCCCTTTGTCATCGGTATGTTACTTGCCCGGGATTCGATCGTCGGTATTCCAATACCTAGTTCAATCTCGTTGCTGGCAAGTCTCTTTACTCATTCTGTAATACATCATCCCGCAACTAACTCATTTAGTTGCAATGCTTGCAAGGCTTAAGTGATGTGTATTACCGAGAGGGCCCAGAGATACCTCTCCGACAATCGGAGTGACAAAACCTAATCTCGAAATACGCCAACCCAACATGTACCTTTGGAGACACCTGTAGTACTCCTTTATAATCACCCAGTTACGTTGTGACGTTTGGTAGTACCCAAAGTGTTCCTCCGGTAAACGGGAGTTTCATAATCTCATAGTTATAGGAACATGTATAAGTCATGAAGAAAGCAATAGCAACATACTAAACGATCAGGTGCTAAGCTAATGGAATGGGTCATGTCAATCAGATCATTCTCTTAATGATGTGATCCCGTTAATCAAATAACAACTCATTGTTCATGGTTAGGAAACATAACCATCTTTGATTAACGAGCTAGTCAAGTAGATGCATACTAGTGACAATTTGTTTGTCTATGTATTCACACATGTATTATGTTTCCGGTTAATACAGTTCTAGCATGAATAATAAACATTTATCATGATATAAGGAAATAAATAATAACTTTATTATTGCCTCTAGGGCATATTTCCTTCAGTCTCCCACTTGCACTAGAGTCAATAATCTAGTTCACATCGCCATGTGATTTAACAGCAATAGTTCATATCACCATGTGATTAACACCCATAGTTCACATCGATATGTGATAAACACCCAAAGGGTTTACTAGAGTCAATAATCTAGTTCACATCGCTATGTGATTAACATCCAAAGAGTACTAAGGTGTGATCATGTTTTGCTTGTGAGATAATTTTAGTCAACGTCTGTCACATTCAGATCCGTAAGTATTTTGCGAATTTCTATGTCAACAATGCTCTGCACGGAGCTACTCTAGCTTATTGCTCCCACTTTCAATATGTATCTAGATCGAGACTTAGAGTCATCCAGATCTGTGTCAAAACTTGCATCGATGTAACCTTTTACGACGAACCTTTTTGTCACCTCCATAATTGAGAAATATTTCCTTAGTCCTTTTCAGGTATTTCAGGATGTTCTTGACCGCTGTCCAGTGATCCACTCCTGGATTACTTTGGTACCTCCCTGCTAGACTTATAGCAAGGCACACATCAGGTCTGGTACACAGCATTGCATACATGATAGATCCTATGGCTGATGCATAGGGAACATCTTTCATATTCTCTCTATCTTCTGCAGTGGTCGGGCATTGAGTCTTACTCAACTTCACACCTTGTAACACAGGCAAGAACCCTTTCTTTGCTTGCTCCATTTTGAACTTCTTCAAAATTTTGTCAAGGTATGTGGTTTGTGAAAGTCCAATTAAGCGTTTTGATCTATCTCTATAGATCTTAATTCCTAATATGTAAGCAGCTTCACCAAGGTCTTTCATTGAAAAACTCTTATTCAAGTATCCCTTTATGCTATCCAGAAATTCTATATTATTTCCAATTAACAATATGTCATCCACATATAATATCAGAAATGCTACAGAGCTCCCACTCACTTTCTTGTAAATACAGGCTTCTCCAAAAGTCTGTATAAAACCAAATGCTTTGATCACACTATCAAAACGTTTATTCCAACTCCGAGAGGCTTGCACCAGTCCATAAATGGATCGTTGGAGCTTGCACACTTTGTTAGCTCCCTTTGGATCGACAAAACCTTCTGGTTGCATCATATACAACTCTTCTTCCAGAAATCCATTCAGGAATGCAGTTTTGACATCCATCTGCCAAATTTCATAATCATAAAATGCGGCAATTGCTAACATGATTCGGACAGACTTAAGCATCGCTACGGGTGAGAAGGTCTCATCGTAGTCAATCCCTTGAACTTGCCGAAAACCTTTTGCGACAAGTCGAGCTTTGTAGACAGTAACATTACCGTCAGCATCAGTCTTCTTCTTGAAGATCCATTTATTCTAAATTGCTTGCCGATCATCGGGCAAGTCAACCAAAGTCCACACTTTGTTCTCATACATGGATCCCATCTCAGATTTCATGGCTTCAAGCCACTTTGCGGAATTTGGGCTCACCATCGCTTCTTCATAGTTCATAGGTTCATCATGATCTAATAACATGACTTCCAGAACAGGATTACCGTACCACTCTGGTGCGGATCTTACTCTGGTTGATCTACGAGGTTCAGTAGTATCTTGTTCTGAAGTTTCATGATCATCATCATTAGCTTCCTCACTGACTGGTGTAGGTGTCGCAGAAACAGTTTTCTGTGATGTACTACTTTCCAATAAGGGAGCAAGTACAGTTACCTCGTCAAGTTCTACTTTCCTCCCACTCACTTCTTTCGAGAGAAACTCCTTCTCCAGAAAGTTTCTGAATTTAGCAACAAAAGTCTTGCCTTCGGATCTGTGATAGAAGGTGTATCCAATAGTTTCCTTTGGATATCCTATGAAGACACATTTCTCCGATTTGGGTTCGAGCTTATCAGGTTGAAGCTTTTTCACATAAGCATCGCAGCCCCAAACTTTTAGAAACAACAACTTTGGTTTCTTGCCAAACCACAGTTCATAAGGCGTCGTCTCAACGGATTTTGATGGTGCCCTATTTAACGTGAATGCAGCCGTCTCTAGAGCGTATCCCCAAAACGATAGTGGTAGATCGGTATGAGACATCATAGATCGCACTATATCTAATAAAGTACGGTTATGATGTTCGGACACACCATTATGCTGTGGTGTTCCAGGTGGTGTGAGTAGTGAAACTATTTCACATTGTTTTAACTGAAGACCAAACTCGTAACTCAAATATTTGTCTCCGCGATCAGATCGTAGAAACTTTATTTTCTTGTCATGATGATTTTCCACTTCACTCTGAAATTCTTTGAACTTTTCAAATGTTTCAGACTTATGTTTCATCAAGTAGATATACCCATATCTGCTCAAATCATCTGTGAAGTTCAGAAAATAACGATACTTGCCGTGAGCCTTAACACTCATCGGACCGCATACATCAGTATGTATTATTTCCAATAAGTCAGTTGCTCGCTCCCGAGAATGGAGTCTTAGTCATCTTGCCCATGAGGCATGGTTCGCAAGCATCAAGTGATTCATAATCAAGTGATTCCAAAATTCCATCAGCATGGAGTTTCTTCATGCGCTTTACACCAATATGACCTAAATGGCAGTGCCACAAATAAGTTGCACTATCATAATTAACTTTGCATCTTTTGGTTTCAATATTATGATTATGTGTATCACTATGATCGAGATCCAACAAACTATTTTCATTGGGTGCGTAACCATATAAGGTTTTATTCATGTAAACAGAACAACAATTTATCCTCTTACTTAAATGAATAACCGTATTACAATAAACATGATCAAATCATATTCATGCTCAATGCAAACACCAAATAACACTTATTTAGGTTCAACACTAATCATGAAAGTAT
The DNA here is from genome assembly GCF_018294505.1 of Triticum aestivum. Taxonomy (NCBI): domain Eukaryota; kingdom Viridiplantae; phylum Streptophyta; class Magnoliopsida; order Poales; family Poaceae; genus Triticum; species Triticum aestivum. The sequence goes on along the minus strand of NC_057812.1, from coordinate 490,857,288 downwards.
AGGGAGCATGCGATGATGATCATATCAATCTTGGAACCACTTCCAACACACATCGCCACTTCACCCTTAACTAGTCTCTATTTATTCTGCAACTCCCGTTTCGAGTTACTAATCTTAGCAACTAAACCAGTATCAAATACTGAGGGGTTGCTATAAACACTAGTAAAGTACACATCAATAACATGTATATCAAATATACTTATGTTCACTTTGCCATCCTTCTTATCTGCCAATCACTTGGGGTAGTTCCGCTTCCAGTGACCAGTCCCTTTGGAGTAGAAACACTTAGTCTCAGGCTTAGGACCAGACTTGGGCTTCTTCACTTGAGCAGCAACTTGCTTGCTGTTCTTCGTGAAGTTCCCCTTCTTCCCTCTGCCCTTTTCTTAAAACTAGTGGTCTTGTCTACCATCAACACTTGATGTTTTTTTTTGATTTCTACCTTCGTCAATTTCCGCATTACGAAGAGCTTGGGAATCGTTTCCATTATCCCTTGCATATCATAGTTCATCATGAAGTTCTACTAACTTGGTGATGGTGACTAGAGAATTCTGTCAATCACTATCTTATCTGGAAGATTAACTCCCACTTGATTCAAGCGATTGTAGTACTCAGACAATCTGAGCACATGCTCACTAGTTGAGCGATTCTCCTCCATCTTTTAGCTATAGAACTTGTTGGAGACTTCATATCTCTCAACTCGGGTATTTGCATGAAATATTAACTTCAACTCCTGGAACATCTCATATGCTCCATGACGTTCAAAACGTCTTTGAAGTCCCGATTCTAAGCCATTAAGCATGGTGCACTAAACTATCAAGTAGTCATCATATTGAGCTAGCCAAACGTTCATAACGTCTGCATCTGCTCCTGCAATAGGTCCGTCACCTAGCGGTGCATCAAGGACATAATTCTTCTGTGCAGCAATGAGGATAAACCTCAGATCACGGATCCAATCCGCATCATTGCTACTAACATCTTTCAACACAATCTTCTCTAGGAACATATCAAAATAAACATAGGGAAGCTACAACGCGAGCTATTGATCTACAACATAATTTGCAAAATACTACCAGGACTAAGTTCATGATAAATTTAAGTTCAATTAATCAAGTTAAAGAGCTCCCACTTAGATAGACATCCCTCTAATCCTCTAAGTGATTACGTGATCCAAATCAACTAAACCATAACCGATCATCACGTGAGATGGAGTAGTTTTCAATGATGAACATCGTTATGTTGATCATATCTACTATATGATTCACGCTCGACCTTTCGGTCTCCGTGTTCCGAGGCCATATCTGTATATGCTTGGCTCGTCAAGTATAACCTGAGTATTCCGTGTGTGCAACTGTTTTGCACCCGTTGTATTTGAACGTAGAACCTATCACACCCGATCATCACGTGGTGTCTCAGCATGAAGAACTTTCGCAACGGTGCATACTCAGGGAGAACACTTCTTGATAATTTAGTGAGAGATCATCTTATAATGCTACTGTCAATCAAAGCAAGATAAGATGCATAAAAGGATAAACATCACATGCAATCAATATAAGTGATATGATATGGCCATCATCATCTTGTGCTTGTGATCTCCATCTCCGAAGCACCATCGTGATCACCATCGTCACCGGCGTGACACCTTGATCTCCATCGTAGCATCGTTGTCGTCTCGCCAAGATTATGCTTCCACGACTATCACTACCGCTTAGTAATAAAGTAAAGCATTACATCGCGATTTCATTGCATACAATAAAACGACAACCATAAGGCTCCTGCCAGTTGCCGATAACTCGGTTACAAAACATGATCATCTCATACAATAAAATTCAGCATCATGTCTTGACCATATCACATCACAACATGCCCTGCAAAAACAAGTTAGACGTCCTCTACTATGTTGTTGCAAGTTTTACGTGGCTGCTACGGGCTTAAGTAAGAACCAATCTCACCTACGCATCAAAACCACAATGATAGTTTGTCAATTTGACTCCGTTTTAACCGTCGCAAGGACCGGGCGTAGCCACACTTCGTTCAACTAAAGTTGGAGAAACTGTCACCCACAAGCCACCTCTGTGCAAAGCACGTCGGGAGAACCGGTCTCGCGTAAGCGTACGCGTAATGTCGGTCTGGGCCGCTTCGTCCAACAATACCGCCGAACCAAAGTATGACATGCTGGTAGGCAGTATGACTTATATCGCCCACAGCTCACTTGTGTTCTACTCGTGCATATAACATCAACATATAAAACCTGGCTCTGATACCACTGTTGGGTTTTGTAGTAATTTCAAAAAATTTCCTATGCACACGCAAGATCATGTGATGCATAGCAACAAGAGGGGAGAGTGTTGTCTACGTACCCAACGCAGACCGACTGCGGAAGCGCTGACACAACGTAGAGGAAGTAGTCGTATGTCTTCACGATCCAACCGATCAAGCACCGAAACTACGACACCTCCGAGTTCGAGCACACGTTCAGCTCGATGACGATCCCCGGACTCCGATCCAGCAAAGTGTCGGGGAAGAGTTCCGTCAGCACGACGGCGTGGTGACGATCTTGATGCACTACAGCAGCAGGGCTTCGCCTAAACTCCGCTACGGTATTATCGAGGAATATGGTGGCAGGGGGCACCGCACACGGCTAAGGAATAGATCACGTGGATCAACTTGTGTCTTTAGGGTGCCCCTTGCCTCAGTATATAAAGGATGGAGGAGGAGGAGGCCGGCCAAGGTTGGTGCGGCCAGGATGTGGAGTCCTACTAGGACTCCAAGTCCTAGTAGGAGTCCACCAAGAGGGGAGGAAGGGAGAAGGAAGTGGAGGAGAAGGAGAGGTGGCCGGCCCCCTTTTCCCTAGTCCAATTCGGACTAGAGGGGAGGGGGGGCGCAGCAGCCCCTTGGCCCTTTCTCCTCTTCCCACTAAAGCCCATCAAGGCCCATTGCTTCTCCCGTAACTACCCGGTACTCCGAAAAATACCCGAATCACTCGGAACCTTTCCGATGTCCGAATATAGTCGTCTAATATATCAATCTTTACGTCTCAGCCATTTTGAGACTCCTCGTCATGTCCCCGATCTCATCCGGGACTCCGAACTCCTTCGGTACATCAAAACTCATAAACTCATAATATAACTGTCATCGAAACCTTAAGCGTGCGGACCCTATGGGTTCGAGAACAATGTAGACATGACCGAGACACGTCTCCGGTCAATAACCAATAGCGGGACCTGGATGCCCATATTGGCTCCTACATATTCTACGAAGATCTTTATCGGTCAGACCGCATAACAACATACGTTGTTCCCTTTGTCATCGGTATGTTACTTGCCCGAGATTCGATCGTCGGTATTCCAATACCTAGTTCAATCTCGTTGCTGGCAAGTCTCTTTACTCATTTTGTAATACATCATCCCGCAACTAACTCATTTAGTTGCAATGCTTGCAAGGCTTAAGTGATGTGCATTACCGAGAGGGCCCAGAGATACCTCTCCGACAATCGGAGTGACAAAACCTAATCTCAAAATACGCCAACCCAACATGTACCTTTGGAGACACTTGTAGTACTCCTTTATAATCACCCAGTTACGTTGTGACGTTTGGTAGTACCCAAAGTGTTCCTCCGGTAAACGGGAGTTGCATAATCTCATAGTTATAGGAACATGTATAAGTCATGAAGAAAGCAATAGCAACATACTAAACGATCGGGTGCTAAGCTAATGGAATGGGTCATGTCAATCAGATCATTCTCTTAATGATGTAATCCCGTTAATCAAATAACAACTCATTGTTCATGGTTAGGAAACATAACCATCTTTGATTAACGAGCTAGTCAAGTAGAGTCATACTATTGACAATTTGTTTGTCTATGTATTCACACATGTATTATGTTTCCGGTTAATACAATTCTAGCATGAATAATAAACATTTATCATGATATAAGGAAATAAATAATAACTTTATTATTGCCTCTAGGGCATATTTCCTTCAATTACCCCTCTGATTATGAACATGTTTATGCTTTGTGAGTAGTAACTTTTGTTCCTGAGGACAAGGGAGAAGTCTTGCTATTAGTAGTCATGTGAATTTGGTATTAGTTTGATATTTTGATAATATGTATGTTGTCTAGCCTCTAGTGGTGTTATGTGAACGTGGACTACATAACACTTCACCATTATTTGGGCCTAGAGGAAGGCATTGGGAAGTAATAAGTAGATGATGGGTTGCTAGAGTGACAGAAGCTTAAACCCTAGTTTATGCGTTGCTTCGTAAGGGGCTGATTTGGATCCACATGTTTCATGCTATGGTTAGGTTTACCTTAATACTTTTGTTGTAGTTGCGGATGCTTGCAATAGAGGTTAATCATAAGTGGGATGTTTGTTCAAGTAAGAACAGCACCCAAGCACCGGTCCCCCCACATATCAAATTATCGAAGTATCGAACGCGAATCATATGAACGTGATGAAAACTAGCTTGACGATATTCCCATGTGTCCTTGGGAGCGCTTTTCCTATTATAAGAGTTTGTTCCGGCTTGTCCTTTGCTACAAAAGGATTGGGCCACCTTGCTGCACTTTATTTACTTTTGTTACTTGTTGCTCGTTACAATCTATCTTATCACAAAACTATCTGTTACCACTTATTTCAGTACTTGCAGAGAATACCTTGCTGAAAACCGCTTATCATTTCCTTCTGCTCCTCGTTGGGTTCGACACTCTTACTTATCGAAAGGACTATGATAGATCCCCTATACTTGTGGGTCATCAAGACTATTTTCTGGCCCCGTTGCCGGGGAGTGTAGCGCTTTTCGTATGTGGAATTTGGTAAGGAAAAATTTATATAGTGTGCTGAAATTTACTGTCACTTGTTACTATGGAAAGTAATTCTCCGAGGGGCTTGTTCGGGGTATCTTCACCCTGTCCAGTAGAGCAAAGAGTTGCTCCTCAACCTACTGAACCTATTGAAAATGAAACTCCTTTTGAATTTCCTTTGGGTATGATGGAAAAACTGCTAGCTAACCCTTTTACAGGAGATGGAACGAAGCATCCTAATGAGCACTAAATATATGTCGATGAAGTTTGTGGATTATTTAAGCTTGCAGGTATACCCGATGATGTTGCTAAGAAGAAGGTTTTCCCTTTATCTTTGAAGGGAGACGCATTGATATGGTATAGGCTATGTGACGATATGAGATTCTGGGACTATAAAAGATTGAAGTTGGAATTTCATCAAAAGTATTACCCTATGAATCTTGTTCATCGTGATCGCAATTATATATATAATTTCTGGCCTCGCGAAGGAGAAAGCATCGCTCAAGCTTGGGGGAGGCTTAAATCAATGTTATATTCATTCCCCAATCATGAGCTCTCAAGAGAAATGATTATTCAAAATATATATGCTCGGCTTTCTGATAACAATCGCACCATGCTTGATACTTCTTGTGCTGGCTCTTTTATGATGAAGACTACTGAATTCAGATGGAATTTATTGGATAGAATTAAATGCAACTCTGAAGATTGGGACCTCGACGAAGGTAAGGAGTCAGGTATGACACCTAAGTTTGATTGTGTTAAATCTTTTATGGATACTGATATTTTCCGTAAGTTTAGCACTAAATATGGACTTGACTCTGAGATAGTAGCTTCTTTCTGTGAATCTTTTGCTACTTATGTTGATCTCCCTAAGGAGAAGTGGTTTAAATATCATCCTCCCATAGAAGTAAAAGTAGCTTCACCTATTAAAGTTGAAGAAAAGACTGTCACTTATAATGAACCTATTGTTCCTACTTCTTATGTTGAGAAACCACCTTTCCCTGTTAGAATAAAGGATCATGCTAAAGCTTCAACTGTTGTTCGTAAAAACAATATTATAACGTATACACCTCCTGAGCAAGTCAAAGTAGAACCTAATATTGCTATTGTTAAAGATCTCTTGTCTGATAATATTGATGGGCATGTTATTCTGTTCGAAGGTGAAACTGCTAGAATTGCTAAACCTTGTGATAAAGATAAACATAGACCTGTGGTAGGCGTGCCTGTTATTTCTGTTAAAATAGGAGATCATTGTTATCATGGCTTATGTGATATGGGTGCTAGTGCTATTGTAATACCTATTGACTTATACGGAGAAATTAAGAATGAAATTGCACCTGTTGAGTTAGAAGATATTGATGTCACAATTAAACTTGCCAATAGAGATACTATTTCACCAATTGGAATTGTTAGAGATGTTGAAGTCTTGTGTGGGAAAACTAAATATCCTGCTGATTTTCTTGTTCTTGGTTCCCCACAAGATAGTTTTTGTCCCATTATATTTGGTAGACCCTTCTTAAATACTGTTAATGCTACAATAGACTGCACAAAGAATGTTATCACTATTGGCTTGGATGATATGGTTCATGAGTTTAATTTCTCTAAATTTAGTAAAACAACATCGTGAGGAAGAATTACCTAGTAAGGATGAAATTATTGGTCTTTCTTCTATTACTGTACCTCCTAGTGATCCTTTAAAACACTATTTGCTAGACCATGAAAATGATATGTTCATGAATGAAAGAAGGGAAATAGATGAAGTATTCTTTAAACAGGAACATATTCTGCAACATAATTTGCCTGTTGAAATTTTAGGGGATCCTCCTCCACCCAAGGGTGATCCCGTGTTTGAGCTTAAACCTTTGCCTGATAATCTTAAATATGCTTATCTTGATGAAAAGAAGATATATCCTGTTATTATTAGTGATAACCTTTCAGAGCATGAAGAAGAAAGATTATTGAAAACTCTGAAGAAGCATCGTGCTGCTATTGGATATACTCTTGATGATCTTAACGGCATTAGTCCCACTCTATGTCAACATAAAATAAATTTGGAAGCAGATGCCAAACCAGTTCGTGATCCTCAACGACGTCTGAATCCTAAAATGAAAGAAGTAGTAAGAAAAGAAATACTAAAGCTTCTGGAGGCAGGTATAATCTATCCCGTTGCTGACAGTGAGTGGGTAAGTCCTGTCCATTGTGTCCCTAAGAAGGGAGGTATTACTGTTGTTCCTATTGATAAAGATGAATTGATTCCACAAAGAATTATCACAGGTTATAGGATGGTAATTGATTTCCGCAAATTAAATAAAGCTACTAAGAAAGATCATTACCCCTTACCTTTTATTGATCAAATGCTGGAAATATTATGCAAACATACACACTATATCTTTCTAGATGGTTATTCTGGTTTCTCTCAAATACCTGTGTCGGCTAGAGATCAATCAAAGACTACTTTTACATGCCCTTTTGGTACTTTTTCTTATAGACGTATGCCTTTTGGTTTGTGTAATGCACCTGCTACCTTTCAAAGATGCATGATGGCTATATTCTGTGACTTTTGTCAAAAGATTTGTGAGGTTTTCATGGACGACTTTTCCGTCTATGGTTCCTCTTTTGATGATTGCTTGAGCAATCTCGATTGAGTTTTGCAGAGATGTGAAGAAACTAATCTTGTATTGAATTGGGAAAAGTGCCACTTTATGGTTAATGAAGGTATTGTCTTGGGGCACAAAGTTTCTAAAAGAGGTATTGAAGTTGATAAAGCCAAGGTTGATGCTATCGAAAAGATGCCATGTCCCAAGGACATCAAAGGTATAAGAAGTTTCCTTGGTAAAGCTGGATTTTACAGGAGGTTCATTAAGGACTTCTCAAAAATTTCTCGGCCTCTGACTAATTTATTGCAAAAAGATATACCATTTGTCTTTGATGATGATTGTGTAGAAGCATTTGAAATACTTAAGAAAGCATTAGTCACTACACCTGTTGTTCAGCCACCTGATTGGAATTTACCCTTTGAAATTATGTATGATGCTAGTGATTATGCTGTAGGTGTTGTTCTAGGGTGAAGAGTTGATAAGAAATTAAATGTTATTCATTATGCTAGTAAGACTCTAGACAATGCTCAAAGAAATTATGCTACTACTGAAAAAGAGCTTTTAGCAGTTGTATTTGCTTGTGATAAGTTCAGATCTTATATTGTTGATTCTAAAGTAACTATTCAAACTGATCATGCTGCTATTAAATACCTTATGGAAAAGAAAGATGCTAAACCTAGACTTATTAGATGGGTTCTCTTGCTACAAGAATTTGATTTGCATATTGTTGATAGACAGGGAGCTAAGAACCCCGTTGCAGACAACTTGTCTAGGTTAGAAAATATTCTTGATGACCCACTACCTATTAATGATAGCTTTCCTGATGAACAATTAAATGTTATAAGTACTTCTCGTAGTACTCCATGGTATGCTGATTATGCTAATTATATTGTTGCTAAGTTTATACCACCTAGCTTCACATACCAGCAAAAGAAAAAGTTTTTCTATGATTTAAGACATTACTTTTGGGATGACCCACATCTTTATAAAGAAGGAGTAGATGGTGTTATTAGACGTTGTGTACCTGAGAATGAACAAGAACAGATCCTACACAAGTGTCACTCCGAGTCTTATGGAGGACACCACGCTGGAGATAGAACTGCACATAAGGTATTGCAATCTGGTTTTTATTGGCCTACTCTCTTCAAGGATGCCCGTAAGTTTGTCTTGTCTTGTGATGAATGTCAAAGAATTGGTAATATTAGTAGACGTCAAGAAATGCCTATGAATTATTCTCTTGTTATTGAACCGTTTGATGTTTGGGGCTTTGATTATATGGGACCTTTTCCTGCCTCTAATGCATATACACATATTTTAGTTGCTGTTGATTACATTACTAAGTGGGTAGAAGCTATTCCAACTAGTAGTGCTGATCATAACACTTCTATTAAAATGCTTAAGGAAGTTATTTTCCGAGGTTTGGAGTCCCTAGATATTTAATGACTGATGGTGGTTCACACTTTATTCATGGTGCTTTCCGTAAAATGCTTGCTAAATATGATGTTAATCATAGAATTGCATCTCCTTATCACCCACAGTCTAGTGGTCAAGTAGAGTTGAGTAATAGAGAGATCAAATTAATTTTGCAAAGACTGTTAATAGGTCTAGAAAGAATTGATCCAAGAAACTTGATGATGCATTATGGGCTTATAGAACTGCATACGAAAATCCTATGGGTATGTCTCCGTATAAAATGGTCTATGGAAAAGCATGTCACTTACCTCTCGAACTAGAATATAAGGCATATTGGGCTATTAAAGAGCTCAACTATGATTTTAAACTTGCCGGTGAGAAGAGGTTATTTGATATTAGCTCACTTGATGATTGGAGAACCCAAGTTTATGAAAATGCCAAGTTGTTTAAAGAAAAAGTTAAAAGATGGATGACAAAAGGATACAAAAGCGTGAGCTTAATGTAGGTGATTATGTATTGCTATACAACTCTCGTTTAAGATTTTTTGCAGGAAAACTTCTCTCTAAATGGGAAGGCCCCTATGTTATCGAAGAGTTCTATCATTCCGGTGCCATAAAAATCAACAACTTCGAAGGCACAAATCCAAAGGTGGTAAACGGTCAAAGAATCAAACATTATATCTCAAGTAACCCCATAAATGTTGAAACCAATATTATTGAAACCGTAACCCCGGAGGAATACATAAGAGACACTTTCCGGAACGTTTCAGACTCTGAAAAGGAATATGTATGTGGTACGGTAAGTAAAGCGACTCTAAAACAATTTTAAGGCAATATTTCTCCGTATTGGAATATTTATAAAAATACAAAAAATAAGTAGCAGTCCGGGAAGGACACGAGGGCCCCGCGAGGGTGGTGGGCGCGCCCTACCCCCTGGGCACGCCCCCTACCTCGTGAGCACCTCGTGTGCCCTCCGGACTCCGTTTTCTTGCACGATACATATTTTGGTCGGTAAAAATTCATTATATATTCTCCAGAAGGTTTTGACGCCCGTATCACGCAAACCTCCTCTATTCTTGTTTCGAGCTGTTTTCTGTCAGGGTTTTCCAGGCTAGGCATCAGGTCGTATCCCTCCTCCAACAATGGTGACAACGATGCTTGGCTAATGAAGATAGATCTGAAGAGGGAAGAACCCACGAGGGTCAACAAGGATGAAAGGATCAAGAAGGCCACGGAGGATCAAGCTCCAGCAGCAAAAGGCACCCTTCAACTTGATCATAACCTTCTTACCCCAACTGAGATTGAAGCTTTCAAGATGATTGAGTTAGCTCGTATACAAAAGAAGTATCTTAAACAAGAAAATATTTTGTTGAAGGAGCATATTGTCACACTCAAGGGCATTATTCACAAGCTGGAGGACCTTTTACGCTCGATGTGCAATTATTCGTCACCTCCACCTTCTTCACCGACAAAGGAGATATAATCACATGGGTATGGGCACTCCCCTTGGCAACTGCCAAGCTTGGGGGAGGTGCCCGGTATCGTATCACAATCACAACTCTTATCTTTACCGTTTTTCTTAGTTCGATCCTATTAGTAGTATCTTGATCTAGTAGAATAAAGTTTATGGCATGATCTAGTTTTGAGTTTTGCTTTATGATCTCTCTATGTAATCGAGTCCGTGAGCTATATATAATAAACATTAGTGTTGAGTCAAGGGATTGATTATTTTGCCATGATCTTGGGTGAATAAAAGAAAAGAGAAAAAAATAAAAAGAAACAAAAAGTTCATATTGATCTTATTGAGAGTAATGACTTCACATAGAAAGAGTATGATGATTAAAAGTTGTTGGGAGTTGGCAGACATAGCTTTGGTCATTGTTGCAATTAATAGGAAGTAATAAGGAAAGAGAGGTTTTCACATATAGATATATTATCATTGACATCTTTTATGATTGGGAGCACTCATTAAAATATGACATGCTAAAGAGTTGATGTTGGACAAGGAAGACAACGTAATGAGTTATGTATTTCTTATATCTGAGATAAAGTATGTTGTCATGGATCCTCTAACTTGTTGAGCTTGCCTTTCCCCCTCATGCTAGCCAAATTCTCAGCACCAAGTAGAAATACTACTTGTGCTTCCAAATACCCTTAAACCAGTTTTGCCATGAGAGTCCACCATATCTACCTATGGATTGAGTAAGATCCTTCAAGTAAGTTGTCATCGGTGCAAAGCAATAAAAATTGCTCTAAATATGTATGATTGATTGGTGTGGGAGAAATAAGCTTTATACGATCTTGTGATGTGGAAGTAATAAAAGCGACAGACTGCATAATAAAGGTTCATATCACAAGGGGCAATATAAAGTGACGTTCTTTTGCATTGAGATTTTATACATCAAACCATAAAAGCGCATGGCAACCTCTGCTTCCCTCTGCGAAGGGCCTATCCTTTATTATTATCTTCTACCTTATGCAAGAGTCATGGTGATCTTCACCTTCTCTTTTTCATTTTATCCTTTGGCAAGCTCAGCATGTTGGAAAGAACATGATATATATATATCTAATTGGATGTAGGGGAGCATGAACCATTATTGTTGACATTACCCTTGAGGTAAAAGGTTGTGGGGCAAAACTATAAGCCCCTATCTTTCTCTGTGTCCGATTAAAACTCCATAACCACAAGTATCGCATGAGTGTTAGCAATTATGGAGGACTAAATGATAGTTGAGTATGTGGACTTGCTTTTTAGCTCTGACATAGACTCTTTTCGATGTTATGATAAATTGCAATTGCTTTAATGACTGAGATTATAGTTTGTCGGAGCCCAATAAGGTTTATGATTTATACTTTTGCATTGTGAATAGATCATCACTTGAACATAAGTAATCATATGACAAAATCTATATATGTTGCTGCTATGAGAATAATCATGATGCCTTCATGTCCATATTTTATTTTTATTGACGCCTCTACCTCTAAACATGAGGACATATTTATTGCTATCGGCTTTTCGCTTGAGGACAAGCGAGGTCTAAGCTTGGGGGAGTTGATACGTCCATTTTGCATCATGCTTTTATATCGATATTTATCGCATTATGGACTGTATTTCACTTTATGTCACAACACTTATGGCTATTCTCTCTTATTTTACAAGGTTTACATAAGGAGGGAGAATGCCGGCAGTTGGAATTCTGGGCTGAAAAAGGAGCAAATATTAGAGACCTATTCTACGCAACTCCAAAAGTCCTGAAACTCCGCGGAACATCTTAAAACAAATAAAGAAAAATCCTCGCCAAAGATGAAGGCCAGGGGGCCCACACCCTGCTCACGAGGGTGGGGGGCGCCCCCCTAGGGCGCGCCCCCCTACCTCATGGGCCCCCTGGTGGCTCTCCGGCGTCCATCTTCTCCTATATGAAGTATTTCGATGAGGAAAAAATAAGAAGGAACTTTTTGGGACGAGACTCCGCCACGAGGAGGAACCTTGGCGGATCTAATCTAGAGCTCGGGCAGAGCTGTTCTACCAGGGAAACTTCCCTCCGGGAGGGGGAAATCATCACCATCGCCATCACCAACGCTCCTCTCATCGGGAGAGGGCAATCTCCATCAACATCTTCACCAACACCATCTCATCTCCAAACCCTAGTTCATCTCTTGTATCCAATTCTTGTCTCAAAGTCCGGGATTGGTGCTAGTAGGTTGCTAGTAGTGTTGATTACTCCTTGTAGTTGATGCTAGTTGGTTTATTTGGTGGAAGATAATATGTTCAGATCCTATATGCATATTATTACCCCTCTGATTATGAACATGTTTATGCTTTGTGAGTAGTAACTTTTGTTCCTGAGGACAAGGGAGAAGTCTTGCTATTAGCAGTCATGTGAATTTGGTATTCGTTTGATATTTTGATAATATGTATGTTGTCTAGCCTCTAGTGGTGTTATGTGAACGTCGACTACATAACACTTCACCATTATTTGGGCCTAGAGGAAGGCATTGGGAAGTAATAAGTAGATGATGGTTTTCTAGAGTGACAGAAGCTTAAACCCTAGTTTATGCGTTGCTTCGTAAGGGGCTGATTTGGATCCACATGTTTCATGCTATGGTTAGGTTTACCTTAATACTTTTGTTGTAGTTGCGGATGCTTGCAATAGAGGTTAATCATAAGTGGGATGTTTGTTCAAGTAAGAACAACACCCAAGCATCGGTCCACCCACATATCAAATTATCGAAGTATCGAACGCGAATCATATGAACGTGATGAAAACTAGCTTGACGATATTCCCATGTGTCCTCGGGAGCGCTTTTCCTATTATAAGAGTTTGTTCCGGCTTGTCCTTTGCTACAAAAGGATTGGGCCACCTTGCTGCACTTTATTTACTTTTGTTACTTGTTGCTCGTTACAATCTATCTTATCACAAAACTATCTGTTACCACTTATTTCAATACTTGCAGAGAATACCTTGCCGAAAACCGCTTATCATTTCCTTCTGCTCCTCGTTGGGTTCGACACTCTTACTTATCGAAAGGACTACGATAGATCCCCTATACTTGTGGGTCATCACCCCCTACCTCGTGGGCCCCCTGGTGGCCCTCCGGTGACTATCTTCTGCTATATGGACTCTTTCGATGGAAAAAATCACAAGCCATCTTCTCGGACGAAACTCCGCCGCCACGAGGCGGAACCTTGGCGGAGCCAATCTAGGGTTCTGGCGGGGCTGTTCTGCCGAGGAAACTTCCCTCCCAAAGGGGCAAATCATCGCCATCGTCATCACCAACGCTCCTCTCATCGGGAGATGGCAATCTCCATCAACATCTTCATCAGCATCATCTCATCTCAAAACCGTAGTTCATCTCTTGTATCCAATTCTTGTCTCCAAGTCCGGGATTGGTGCTAGTAGGTTGCTAGTAGTGTTAATTACTCCTTGTTGTTTATGCTAGCTGGTTTAATTGGTGGAAGATCATATGTTCAGATCCTATATGCACATTAATACCCCTCTGATTATGAACATGTTTATGCTTTGTGAGTAGTTACTTTTTTTCCTGAGGACATGGGAGAAGTCTTGCTATTAGTAGTCATGTGAATTTGGCATTCGTTCGGTATTTTGATGAGATGTATGTTGTCTCTCCTCTAATGATCCTATCATTCCTACTTCTTATGTTGAGAAACCGCCTTTCCCTGTTAGGATTAAGGATCATCCTAAAGCTTCAACTGTGGTTCGTAAAAGCAATATTAAAACATATACACCTCCTGAGCAAGTTAAAGTTGAACCTAATATTGCTACTGTTAAAGATCTCTTGTCTGATAATATATATGGGCATGTTATTTATTTCTGTGATGAAACAACTAGAATTGCTAAACCCCGTGATACTGATAAACCTAGACCTGTGGTAGGTATGCCTGTTATTTCTATTAAAATAGGAGATCATTGTTATCATGGCTTATGTGATATGGGTGCTAGTGCTAGTGCAATACCTATTGACTTATACAACGAAATTATGCATGACATTGCACCTATTGAGTTAGAAGATATTGAGGTCACAATTAAACTTGCTAATAGAGATACTATTTCACCAATGGGAATTGTTAGAGATGTTGAATTCTTGTGTGGGAAAACTAAATATCCTGCTGATTTTCTTGTTCTTGGCTCCCCACAAGATAGTTTTTGTCCTATTATATTTGGTAGACCCTTCTTAAATACTGTTAATGCTACCATATATTGCAAAAGAGATGTTGTTACTTTCGGTTTAGATGATATGACTCATGAATTTAATTTTTCTAAATTTAGTAGACAACATCGTGAAGAAGAATTACCTAGTAAAGATGAAATTATTGGTCTTGCCTCTATTGCCTTACCACCTAGTGATCCTTTAGAACAATATTTACTAGACCATGAAAATGATATGTTTATGAATGAAAGAAGGGAATTAGATGAAGTATTCTTTAAACAGGAACTTATTCTAAAACATAATTTACCTGTTGAAATCCTAGGAGATCCTCCTCCACCCAAGGGTGATCCCGTGCTTGAGCTTAAACCATTACCGGATACTCTTAAATATGCTTATCTTGATGAGAAAAAGATATATCCTGTTATTATTAGTGCTAACCTTTCAGAACATGAAGAAGAGAGATTATTGAAAATTCTAAAGAAGCACTGTGCTGCTATTGGGTATACTCTTGATGATCTTAAGGGCAATAGTCCCACTCTATGCCAACATAAAATTAATTTGGAAGAAGATGCTAAACTAGTTCGTGATCATCAACACCGTCTGAATCCTAAAATGAATGAAGTGGTAAGAAAGGAGATACTAAAGCTCCTTGAGGCAGGTATAATTTACCCTGTTGCTGATAGTCAGTGGGTAAGTCATGTCCATTGTGTCCCTAAGAAGGGAGGTATTACTGTTGTTCCTAATGATAAAGATGAATTGATTCCTCAAAGAATTATTACTGGTTATAGGATGGCAATGGATTTCCGCAAATTAAATAAGGCTACTAAAAAAGATCATTACCCCTTACCTTTTATCGATCAAATGTTAGAAAGATTATCCAAACATACACATTTTTGCTTTCTAGATGGTTATTCTGGTTTGCCTCAAATACCTGTGTCAGCCAAAGGTCAATCAAAGACTACTTTTACATGCCCTGTTGGTACTTTTGCTTATAGACGTATGCCTTTTGGTTTATGTAATGCACCTGCTACCTTTCAAAGATGCATGATGGCTATATTCTCTGACTTTTGTGAAAAGATTTGTGAGGTTTTCATGGACGACTTTTCCGTCTATGGATCTTCTTTTGATGATTGCTTGAGCAACCTTGATCGAGTTTTGCAGAGATGTGAAGAAACTAATCTAGCCTTGAATTGGGAAAAGTGCCACTTTATGGTTAATGAAGGTATTGTCGTGGGGCATAAAGTTTCTGAAAGAGGTATTGAAGTTGATAAAGCCAAGGTTGATGCTATCAAAAAGATGCCATGTCCCAAGGACATCAAAGGTATAAGAAGTTTTCCTGGTCATGCTGGTTTTTATAGGAGGTTCATTAAGGACTTCTCAAAAATTTCTCGACCTCTGACTAATTTATTACAAAAATATATACCATTTGTTTTTGATGATGATTCTGTAGAGCATTTGAAATACTTAAGAAAGCATTGATCTCTGCACCTATTGTTTAGCCACCTGATTGGAATTTACCCTTTGAAATTATGTGTGATGCTAGTGATTATGCTGTAGGTGATGTTCTAGGACAAAGAGTTGATAAGAAACTAAATGTTATTCAATATGCTAGTAAAACTCTAGACAATGCTCAAAGAAATTATGCTACTACTGAAAAAGAATTATTAGCAGTTGTATTTGTTTGTGATAAGTTTAGACCTTATATTGTTGATTCTAAAGTAACTATTCACACCGATCATGCTGCTATTAAATATCTGATGGAAAAGAAAGATGCTAAAGCTAGACTTATTAGATGGGTTATCTTGCTTCAAGAATTTGATTTACATATTGTTGATAGAAAAGGAGCCGAGAACCCCGTTGCAGACAACTTGTCTAGGTTAGAAAATGTGCTTGATGAGCCACTACCTATTAATGATAGCTTTCCTAACGAGCAACTAATGTCATAAATGCTTCTCATACTGCTCCATGGTATGCTGATTATGCTAATTACATTGTTGCTAAGTTTATACCACCTAGTTTCACATACCAGCAAAAGAAAAAGTTCTTCTATGATTTGAGGCATAACTTTTGGGATGACCCACATCTTTAGAAAGGAGTAGATGGTGTTATTAGACATTGTGTACCTGAGCATGAACATGAACAGATCCTACGCAAGTGTCACTCCAAAGCTTATGGAGGGCACCATGCTGGAGATAGAACCGCACATAAGGTACTACAATCTGGTTTTTATTGGCCTACTCTTTTCAAGGATGCCTGTAAGTTTGTCTTATCTTGTGATGAATGTCAAAGAATTGGTAATATTAGTAGACGTCAAGAAATGCCTATGAATTATTCACTTGTTATTGAACCATTTGATGTTTGGGGCTTTGACTATATGGGACCTTTTCCTTCCTCTAATGGATACACACATATTTTAGTTGTTGTTGATTACGTTACTAAGTGGGTAGAAGCTATTCCAACTAGTAGTGCTGATCATAACACTTCTATTAAAATGCTTAAAGAAGTTATCTTTCCAAGGTTTGGAGTCCCTAGGTATTTAATGACTGATGGTGGTTCACATTTTATTCATGGTGCTTTCCGTAAAATGCTTGCTAAATATGATGTTAATCATAGAATTGCATCCCCTTATCACCCTCAGTCTAGTGGTCAAGTAGAATTGAGTAATAGAGAACTCAAATTAATTTTTCAAAAGACTATTAATAGGTACAGAAAGAATTGCTCCAAGAAACTTCATGATGCATTATGGGCCTATAGAACTGCATATAAAAATCCTATGGGTATGTCTCCGTATAAAATGGTCTATGGTAAAGCATGTCACTTACCTCTTGAACTAGAACACAAGGCTTATTGGGCTATTAAAGAACTAAATTATGATTTAAAACTTGCCGGTGAGAAGAGGTTATTTGATATTAGCTCACTTGATGAATGGAGAACCCAAGCCTACGAAAATGCCAAGTTGTTTAAAGAAAAGTTTAAAAGGTGGCATGATAAAAGAATACAAAAGCATGAGTTTAATGTAGGTGATTATCTATTGCTATACAACTCTCGTTTAAGATTTTTTCAGGAAAACTTCTCTCTAAATGGGAAGGTCCCTATGTTATCGAGGAGGTCTACCGTTCTGGTGCCATAAAAATCAACAACTTCGAAGGCATAAATCCGAAGGTGGTAAATGGTCAAAGAATCAAACATTATATCTCAGGTAATCCCATAAATGTTGAAACCAATGTTATTGAAACCATAACCCCGGAGGAGTACATAAAGGACACTTTCCGGAATGTTTCAGACTCCAAAAAGGAATAGGTATGTGGTACGGTAAGTAAACCGAATCCAAAACAGTTTTTAAGGCAATATTTCTCCGTTTTGGAATATTTAGAAAAATATAAAAATAAGCAGCAGTCCGGAAAGGACACGATGGCCCCACGAGGGTGGAGGGCGCGCCCCCTACCTCGTGGGCACCTCGTGTGCTCTCCAGACTCCATTTTCTTACACGACACATATTTTGGTCGGTAAAAATTCATTATATAATCTCCCGGAGGTTTTGACTCCCATATCACGCAAAATCCTCTCGTTTTTGTTTCGAGCTGTTTCAGTCAGGGTTGTCAAGGCCAGGCACTATGTCGTCTCCCTCCTCCTCCAACCATGAGCGCAATGATGCTTGGCTAATGAATATAGAGCTGAAGAGAGAAGAACCTATGGAGATCAACAAGGATGAAGGGATCAAGAAGGCCATGGAGGACCAAGTTCCAGCAACAGAGGACACCCTTCAACTAGATCACAATCTTCTTACCCCAACAGAAATTGAAGCTTTCAAGATGATTGAGTTGGCTCGTATACAAAATAAGTATCTCACATGTGAAAATATTTTGTTGAAGGAGCATATCATTGCACTCAAGGGCATTATCCGCAAGCTAGAAGACCTCCTACGCTCAATGTGCGACTATCCATCATCAACAACTCCACCTTCTTCACCAACAAAGAAGAATTGAGTATCTGGTATGGGCACTCCACTTGGCAACTGCCAAGCTTGGGGGAGTGCCTCGGTATCGTATCACCATCACCTTTATCTTTACCATTTTTCTTAGTTCGATCCTTTTGGTAATATCTTGATCTAGTAGAATAAAAGTTCTTAGTATGATCTAGTTGTGAGTTTTGCTTTATGATATTTCTATGTAATTGAGTCCGTGAGCTATATAATAAAGATTAGTGTTGAGTCAAGGGCTTGCTTATTTTTGCCATGATCCCAAATAAAATTAAAGAAAAGAGAAAGAAACAAAAAGAAACAAAGAGATCATGTGAGTCTTATGGAGAATAATGAGCTCACATAGAAAGAGTATGATGAATAAATGTTATTGAGGGTTGACAAACATAGTTTTGGTCATTGTTGCAATTAATAGGAAGTAATAAAGAAAGAGAGGTCTTCACATATAAATATAATATCTTGGACATCTTTTATGATTGTGAGTACTCATTAAAATATGACATGATAAAGAGTTGACATTGGACAAGGAAGACAACATAATGTGTTATGTTTTCTTACATCTGAGATAAATTATATCGTCTTGGATCCTCTGACATGTTGAGCTTGCCTTTCTCCCTCATGCTAGCCAAATTCATTGCACCGAGTAGAGATACTACTTATGCTTCCAAATACCCTTAAACCAGTTTTGCCATGAGAGTCCACCATACCTACCCATGGATTGAGTAAGATCCATCAAGTAAGTTGTCATCGGTGCAAGCAATAAAAATTGCTCTCTATATATGTATGATTGATTGGTGTGGTAGAAATAAGCTTTATACAATCGTGTGATATGGAAGTAATAAAAGCGATAGACTGCATAATAAAGGTCCATATCACAAGTGGCAATATAAAGTGATGTTCTTTCACATTAGGATTTTGTGCATCCAACCATAAAAGCGCATGACAACCTCTGCTTCCCTCTGCGAAGGGCCTATCTTTTACTTTTATCTCCTACACTGCAGAAGAGTCATGGTGATCCTCACCCTTACTTTTTACATTTTATCCTTTGGCAATCACAATATGTTGGAAAGATCCCGGTATATATGGCTAATTGGATGTGAGTTTTCATGAACTATTACTATTGACATTACCGTTGAGGTAAAACGTTGGGAGGCAAAACTATAAGCCCCTATCTTTCTCTGTGTCTGATTAAAACTCCATACCCATAAGTATTGCGTGAGTGTCGGCAATTGTGAAAGACTATATGATAGTTGAGTATGTGGACTTACTGAAAAGCTCTTATACATTGACTCTTTCCTATGTTATGATAAATTGCAATTGCCTCAATGACTGAGATTATAGTTTGTTAGTTTTCAATGAAGTTTACGATTCATACTTGATATTATGATTGAATTATTACTCTAGCATAAGATATCATATGACAAGAATTATATAAGTTGCTGTTCTAAGAATGATCATGATTCCCTCATGTCAGTATTTTACATTTATCGACACCTTCATATCTAAACATGTGGACATATTTTTCGATTTCGGCTTTTTGCTTGAGGACAAGCGAGGTCTAAGCTTGGGGGAGTTGATACGTCCATTTTGCATCATGCTTTAATATCAATATTTATTGCATTATGGGCTGTTATTACACATTATGTCACAATACTTATGCCTATTCTCTCTTATTTTACAACGTTTACATAAAGAGGGTGAATGCCGGCAGCTGGGATTCTGGCTGGAAAAGGAGCAAATATTAGAGACCTATTCTGCATAGCTCCAAAAGTCCTGAAACTTCACGGATGATGTTTTCCAAATATATAAAAAACATTGAGCACAAGAACTTCACCAGGGGGGCCACACCCTGCCCACGAGGGTGGGGGGCGTGCCCTACCCCCTGGGCGCACCCCTACCTCGTGGCCCCCTGGTGGCCCTCCGGTGACCATCTTCTGCTATACGGACTCTTTCGATGGAAAAAAATCACAAGCCATCTTCTCGGACGAAACTCCGCCGCCACGAGGCGGAAGCTTGGCGGAGCCAATCTAGGGTTCTGGCGGGGCTGTTCTGCCGGGGAAACTTCCCTCCTGGAGGGGGAAATCATCGCCATCGTCATCACCAATGCTCCTCTCATCGGGAGAGGGCAATCTCCATCAACATCTTCATCAGCACCATCTCATCTCAGAACCCTAGTTCATCTCTTGTATCCAATTCTTGTCTCCAAGTCCGAGATTGGTGCTAGTAGGTTGCTAGTAGTGTTAATTACTCCTTGTAGTTGATGCTAGTTGGTTTAATTGGTGGAAGATCATATGTTCAGATCCTATATGCACATTAATACCCCTCTGATTATGAACATGTTTATGCTTTGTGAGTAGTTACTTTTGTTCCTGAGGACATGGGAGAAGTCTTGCTATTAGTAGTCATGTGAATTTGACATTCATTCGATATTTTGATGAGATGTATGTTGTCTCTCCTCTAGTGGTGTTATGTGAACGTCAACTACATGACACTTCACCATTGTTTGGGCCTAGAGGAAGGCATTGGGAAATAATAAGTAGATGATGTGTTGCTAGAGTGACAGAAGCTTGAACCCTAGTTTATGCATTGCTTCGTAAGGGGCTGAATTGGATCCATATGTTTCATGCTATGGTTAGGTTTACATTAATACTTTTGTTGTATTTGCGGATGCTTGCAATAGTGGTTAATCATAAGTGGGATGTCTGTCCAAGTAAGGGCAGCACCCAAGAACCAGTCCACCCACATACCAAATTATCAAAGTACCGAACGCGAATCATATGAGCGTGATGAAAACTAGCTTGACGATATTCCCATGTGTCCTCGGGAGCGCTTTACATCATATAAGAGTTTGTCCAGGCTTGTCCTTTGCTACCAAAAGGATTGGGCCACCTTGCTGCACCTTATTTACTTTTGTTACTTGTTGCTCGTTACGAATTATCTTATCACAAAACTATCCGTTACCACTTATTTCAGTACTTGCAGAGAATACCTTTCTGGAAACCGCTTATCATTTCCTTTTGCTCCTTGTTGGGTTCGACACTCTTACTTATTGAAAGGACTATGATAGATCCCCTATACTTGTGGGTCATCATGGTGTTATGTGAACGTCGACTACATGACACTTCACCATTGTTTGGGCCTAGAGGAAGGCATTGGGAAGTAATAAGTAGATGATGGGTTGCTAGAGTGACAGAAGCTTAAACCCTAGTTTATGTGTTGCTTCGTAAGGGGCTGATTTGGATCCATATGTTTCATGCTGTGGTTAGGTTTACCTTAAAACTTTTGTTGTATTTGTGGATGCTTGCAATAGAGGTTAATCATAAGTGGGATGCTTGTCCAAGTAAGGGCAGCACCCAAGCATCGGTCCACCCACATACCAAATTATAAAAGTACCAAATGCGAATCATATGAGCGTGATGAAAACTAGCTTGACGATATTCCCATGTGTCCTCAGGAGCGCTTTACATCATATAAGAGTTTCTCCAGGCTTGTCCTTTGCTACAAAAGGATTGGGCCACCTTGCTGCACTTTATTTACTTTCGTTACTTGTTGCTCGTTACAAATTATCTTATCACAAAACTATCTGTTACCACTTATTTCAGTACTTGCAGAGAATACCTTGCTGGAAACCGCTTATCAGTTCCTTCTGCTACTCGTTGGGTTTGACACTCTTACTTATCGAAAGGACTACGATAGATCCCCTATACTTGTGGGTCATCAAGACTCTTTTCTGGCGCCGTTGCCGAGGAGTGAAGCACCTTTGGTAGGTTGAATTTGGTAAGGAAAAATTTATATAGTGTGCTGAAATTTACTGTCACTTGTTACTATAGAAAGTAATCCTCTGAGGGGCTTGTTCAGGGTATCTTCACCCCGACTAGTAGAGCAAAGAGTTGCTCCTCAACCTACTGAACCTACTGAAAATGAAAATGCTTGCTTTGAAATTCCTTTGGGTATGGTAGAAAAACTGCTAGCTAATCCTTTTTAGGAGATGGAACAAAACATCCTGATGAGCATCTAATATATGTGGATGAAGTTTGTGGATTATTTAAGCTTGAAGGTGTACCCGGAGATGTTGTTAAGAAGAAGGTCTTCCCTTTGTCTTTGAGGGGAGATGCATCGACATGGTATAGGCTATGTGATGATATGGAGTCTTGGAACTACAAACGATTGAAATTGGAATTTCATCAAAAGTTTTATCTTATGCATCTTGTTCATCGTGATCGCAATTATATATATAATTTTTTGCCTCGCGAAGGAAAAAGCATTGCTCAAGCTTGGGGGAGGCTTAAATCAATGTTATATTCATGCCCCAATCACGAGCTCTCAAGAGAAATGATTATTCAAAATTTTTATGCTCGGCTTTCTGGTAATAATCGCACCATGCTTGATACTTCTTGTGCTGGCTCTTTTACGATGGAGACTATTGAATTCAAATGGGATTTATTGGAAAGAATTAAACGCAACTCCGAAGATTGGGACCTTGACAATGGTAAGGAGTTAGGTATGACACCTAGTTTTGATTGTGTTAAATCTTTTATGGATACCGATATTTTTCGTAAATTTAGCACTAAATATGGACTTGACTCTGAGATAGTAGCTTCTTTCTGTGAATCTTTTACTGCTTATGTTGATCTCCCCAAGGAGAAGTGGTTTAAATATCATCCTCCCATAGAAGTAAAAGTAGCTGCACCTATTAAAGTTGAAAAAAGACTATTACTTATAATGATCCTATTGTTCCTACTTCTTATGTTGAGAAACCGCCTTTCCCTGTTAGGATTAAGGATCATGCTAAAGCTTCAACTGTGGTTCGTAAAAGCAATATTAAAACATATACACCTCCTGAGCAAGTTAAAGTTGAACCTAATATTGCTATTGTTAAAGATCTCTTGTTTGATAATATAGATGGGCATGTTATTTATTTCTGTAATGAAACTGCTAGAATTGCTAAACCCCGTGATATTGATAAACCTAGACATGTGGTAGACATGGCTGTTATTTATGTTAAAATAGGAGATCATTGTTATAATGGCTTGTGTGATATGGGTGCTAGTGCTAGTGCAATACCTATTGACTTATACAAATAAATTATGCATGACATTGCACCCGCTGAGTTAGAAGGTATTGATGTCACAATTAAACTTGCTAATAGAGATACTATTTCACCAATGGGAATTGTTAGAGATGTTGAAGTCTTGTGTGGGAAAACTAAATATCCTGCTGATTTTCTTGTTCTTGGTTCCCCACAAGATAGTTTTTATCCCATTATATTTGGTAGACCCTTCTTAAATACTGTTAATGCTACCATAGATTGCAAAAGGGATGTTGTTATTGTCGATTTAGATGATATGACTCATGAATTTAATTTTTCTAAATTTAGTAGACAACACCGTGAAGAAGAATTACCTAGTAAGGATGAAATTATTGGTCTTGCTTCTATTACCATACCTCCTAGTGATCCTTTAGAACAATATTTGCTAGACCATGAAAATGATATGTTTATGAATGAAAGAAGGGAATTAGATGAAGTATTCTTTAAGCAGGAACCTATTCTGAAAAAAATTACCTGTTGAAATCCTAGGGGATCCTCCTCCACCCAAGGGTGATCCCGTGTTTGAGCTTAAACCGTTACCTGATACTCTTAAATATGCTTATCTTGATGAGAAAAAGATATACCCTGTTATTATTAGTGCTAACCTTTCAGAACATGAAGAAGAGAGATTATTGAAAACTCTGAAGAAGCATCGTGCTGCTATTGGGTATACTCTTGATGATCTTAAGGGCATTAGTCCCACACTATGTCAACATAAAATTAATTTGGAAGAAGATGCTAAACTAGTTCGTGATCATCAACACCGTCTGAATCCTAAAATGAAAGAAGTAGTAAGAAAGGAGATACTAAAGCTCCTTGAGGCAGGTATAATTTATCCCGTTGCTGATAGTAAGTGGGTAAGTCCTGTCCATTGTGTCCCTAAGAAGGGAGGTATTACTATTGTTCCTAATGATAAAGATGAATTGATGCCTCAAAGAATTATTACTGGTTATAGGATGGTAATTGATTTCCACAAATTAAATAAGGATACTAAAAAAGATCATTACCCCTTACCTTTTATCAATCAAATGTTAGAAAGATTATCCAAACATACACATTTTTGCTTTCTAGATGGTTATTCTGGTTTGCCTCAAATACCTGTGTCAGCCAAAGATCAATCAAAGACTACTTTTACATGCCCTTTTGGTACTTTTTCTTATAGACGTATGCCTTTTGGTTTATGTAATGCACCTGCTACCTTTCAAAGATGCATGATGGCTATATTCTCTGACTTTTGTGAAAAGATTTGTGAGGTTTTCATGGATGACTTTTCCGTCTATGGATGTTCTTTTGATGATTGCTTGAGCAACCTTGATCGAGTTTTGCAGAGATGTGAAGAAACTAATCTTGTCTTGAATTAGGAAAAGTGCCACTTTATGGTTAATGAAGGTATTGTCCTGGGGCATAAAGTTTCTGAAAGAGGTATTGAAGTTAATAAAGCCAAGGTTGATGCTATTGAAAAGATGCCATGTCCCAAGGACATCAAAGGTATAAGAAGTTTCCTTGGTCATGCCGGTTTTTATAGGAGGTTCATCAAGGACTTCTCAAAAATCTCTCGGGCTCTGACTAATTTGTTACAAAAATATATACCATTTGTCTTTGATGATGATTGTGTAGAAGCATTTGAAATACATAAGAAAGCATTGATCTCTGCACCTATTGTTCAGCAACCTAATTGGAATTTACCCTTTGAAATTATGTGTGATGCTAGTGATTATGCTGTAGGGGCTGTTCTAGGACAAAGAGTTGATAAGAAACTAAATGTTATTCAATATGCTAGTAAAACTCTAGACAATGCTCAAAGAAATTATGCTACTTCTGAAAAAGAATTCTTAGCAGTTGTATTTGCTTGTGATAAGTTTAGACCTTATATTGTAGATTCTAAAGTAACTATTCACACTGATCATGCTGCTATTAAATATCTTATGGAAAGAAAGATGCTAAACCTAGACTTATTAGATGGGTTTTCTTGCTACAAGAATTTGATTTACATATTGTTGATAGAAAAGGAGCTGAGAACCCCGTTGCAGACAACTTGTCTAGGTTAGAAAATGTGCTTGATGACCCACTACCTATTGATGATAGCTTTCCTGATGAGCAATTAAATGTCATAAATACTTCTCATACTACTCCATGGTATGCTGACTATGCTAATTACATTGTTGCTAAGTTTATACCACTTAGTTTCACATACCAGCAAAAGAAAAAGTTCTTCTATGATTTGAGGCATTACTTTTGGGATGACCCACATCTTTATAAAGAAGGAGTAGATGGTGTTATTAGACGTTGTGTACCTGAGCATGAACAACAAAAGATCCGACGCAAGTGTCACTCCAAAGCTTATGGAGGACACCATGCTGGAGATAGGACTGCACATAAGGTACTGCAATCTGGTTTTTATTGGCCGACTCTCTTCAAGGATGCACGTAAGTTTGTCTTATCTTGTGATGAATATCAAAGAATTGGTAATGTTAGTAGACGTCAAGAAATTCCTAGGAATTATTCACTTGTTATTGAACCACTTGATGTTTGGGGCTTTGACTATATGGGACCTTTTCCTTCCTCTAATGGTTATACACATATTTTAGTTGCTATTGATTATGTTACTAAGTGGATAGAAGCTATTCCAACTAGTAGTGCTGATCATAACACTTCTATTAAAATGCTTAAAGAAGTTATTTTTTCCAAGGTTTGGAGTCCCTAGATATTTAATGACTGATGGTGGTTCACATTTTATTCATGGTGCTTTCCGTAAAATGCTTGCTAAATATGATGTTAATCATAGAATTGCATCTCCTTATCACCCTCAGTCTAGTGGTCAAGTAGAATTGAGTAATAGAGAACTCAAATTAATTTCGCAAAAGACTGTTAATAGGTCCAGAAAGAATTTGTCCAAGAAACTTGATGATGCATTATGGGCCTATAGAACTGCATATAAAAATCCTATGGGTATGTCTCCGTATAAAATGGTCTATGGAAAAGCATGTCACTTACCTCTTGAACTAGAACACAAGGCTTATTGGGCTATTAAAGAACTTAATTATGATTTTAAACTTGCCGGTGAGAAGAGGTTATTTGATATTAGCTCACTTGATGAATGGAGAACCCAAGCCTACGAAAATGCCAAGTTGTTTAAAGAAAAAGTTAAAAGGTGGCATGATAAAAGAATACAAAAGCGTGAGTTTAATGTAGGTGATTATGTATTACTATACAACTCTCATTTAAGATTTTTTGCAGGAAAAATTCTCTCCAAATGGGAAGGCCCTTACGTTATCGAGGAGGTCTATCGTTCCGGTGCCATAAAAATCAACAACTTCGAAGGCACAAATCCGAAGGTGGTGAACGGTTAAAGAATCAAACACTATATCTCAGGTAATCCCATAAATGTTGAAACCAATGTTATTGAAACCGTAACCCCGGAGGAATACATAAAGGACACTTTCCGGAACGTTTCAGACTCCGAAAAGGAATAGGTATGTGGTACGGGGAATAGATAAAGGACACTTTCCAAAACGTTTCAGACTCCAAAAAGGAATAGGTATGTGGTACGGTAAGTAAACCGACTCCAAAATAGTTTTTAAGGCAATATTTCTCGGTTTTGGAGTATTTAGAAAAATAGAAAAATAAGCAGCAGTCCGGAAAGGACACCAGGGCCCCACGAGTGTGGAGGGCGCGCCCTACCCTACTGGGCGCGCCCCCTACCTCGTGGGCACCTCGTGTGCTCTTCGGACTCCATTTTCTTACAGGACATGTATTTTGGTCGGTAAAAATTCATTATATAACCTCCCGGGGTTTTGACTGCCATATCATGCAAAATTCTCTTGTTTTTGTTTCGAGCTGTTGCTAGTGCAGATTAGAGCAAGATGTCTTCTCAAGAGTAAGTCAGGGAGAGCCAGGTGTCTCATCCAGCATCGGAACCAAGGGCAAACAACAATGCTGACCACTTTGGGCCAGCAATAGAGGAAGAGATGGAGGCTGATTTGATGAGGATAGATGCCATGGAGGATCAAGAAGTCACTTCCCGCCTCCAAGCTGGATTCACAATGGGAGAACTGCAGAGCTTAGCTATTCCAAACTCGGTTATCCCTTCCAATCTCAGATTTCTTTCTTATGAGAATATGAAAAAGAGTGTTACTGGTTCTCCCACAGCTATGCAGCACCCTTGGGTGCAAGGAGCTTTGGCTGTTACAGGAAAACTCCAGAAGGAAATAATGGACCTCAAGCAGCAAGTCAACAAGATTGAGGAGGAGAATCGTATCCTAAGGGGCATCATCGCCAAGAACATCACATCACCACCCCAGAAAAGAGAGACATAACCACATGGGTATGGGCACTCCACTTGGCAACTGCCAAGCTTGGGGGAGTGCCCCGGTATCGTATCACCATCACTTTTATCTTTACCATTTTTCTTAGTTCGATCCTTTTGGTAATATCTTGATCTAGTAGAATAAAAGCACTTAGTATTATCTAGTTGTGAGTTTTTCTTTATTACCCCTCTATGTAATCGAGTCCGTGAGCTATATAATAAAGATTAGTGTTGAGTCAAGGGCTTGCTTATTTTGCGATGATCCTAAGTGAATAAAGGAAAAGAGAAAGAAATAAAAAGACAAAGAGATCATGTGACTCTTATGGAGAGTAATGAGCTCACATAGAAAGAGTATGATGAATAAAAGATGTTGAGAGTTGACAAACATAGTTTTGGTCATCGTTGCAATTAATAGGAAGTAATAAAGACATCCTAAAGAGTTGACATTGGACAAGGAAGACAACATAATGGGTTATGTTTTCTTACATCTGAGACAAATTATATTGTCTTGGATCCTCCAACATGTTGAGCTTGCCTTTCTCTCTCATGCTAGCCAAATTCATTGCACCAAGTAGAAATACTACTTGTGCTTCCAAATACCCTTAAACTAGTTTTGCCATGAGAGTCCACCATACCTGCCTATGGGTTGAGTAAGATCCATCAAGTAAGTTGTCATCGGTGCAAGCAATAAAAATTGCTCTCTAAATATGTATGATTGATTGGTGTGATAGAAGTAAGCTTTATACAATCGTGTGATATGGAAGCAATAAAAGCGACAGACTGCATAATAAAGTTCCATATCACAAGTGGTAATATAAAGTGACGTTCTTTCACATTAGGATTTTGTGCATCCAACCATAAAAGCGCATGACAACATCTGCTTCCCTCTGCGAAGGGCCTATCTTTTACTTTTATCTCCTATACTGCAAAAGAGTCAAGGTGATCTTCACACTTCCTTTTTACATATTATCCTTTGGCAAACACAATATGTTGGAAAGATCCTGGTATATATGGCTAATTGGATGTGGGTTTTCTTGAACTATTACTGTTGACATTACCCTTGAGGTAAAACATTGGGAGGCAAAACTATAAGCCCCTATCTTTCTCTGTGTCTGATTAAAAGTCCATACCCATAAGTATTGCGTGAGTGTCAGCAATTGTGAAAGACTATATGATAGTTGAGTATGTACACTTGCTGAAAAGATCTTATACATTGACTCTTTCCTATGTTATGATAAATTGCAATTGCTTCAATGACTGAGATTATAGTTTGTTAGTTTTCAATGAAGTTTACGATTCATACTTGATATTATGATTGAATTATTACTCTAGCATAAGATATCATATGACAAGAGTTATTTAAGTTGCTGCTCTAAGAATGATCATGATGCCCTATGTCCGTATTTTATTTTTATCGACACCTTCATCTCTAAACATGTGGACATATTTTTCGATTTCGGCTTTTCGCTTGAGGACAAGCGAGGTCTAAGCATGGGGGAGTTGATACATCTATTTTGCATCATGCTTTTATATCAATATTTATTGCATTATGGGCTGTTATTACACATTATGTCACAATACTTATGCTTATTCTCTCTTATTTTACAAGGTTTACATAAAGAGGGAGAATGCCGGCAGCTGGGATTCTTGCTAGAAAAGGAGCAAATTTAGGGACCTATTCTGCACAGCTCCAAAAGTCCCGAAACTTCACGGATGATGTTTTGCAATTATAAAAAACATTGAGCACAAGAACTTCACCAGGGGGCCCACACCCTGCCCACGAGGGTGGGGGGTGCGCCCTACCCCCTGGGCGCGCCCCCTACCTCGTGGGCCCCCTGGTGGCCCTCCGCTGACCATCTTTTGCTATATGGACTCTTTCGATGGGAAAATAATCATAAGCCATCTTCTCGGACGAAACTCCGCCGCCACGAGGCGGAACCTTGGCGGAACCAATCTAGGGTTCTGGCGGGGTTGTTCTGCCGGGGAAACTTCCCTCCTGAAGGGGGAAATCATCGCCATCGTCATCACCAATGCTCCTCTCATCGGGAGAGGTCAATATCCATCAACATCTTCATCAGCACCATCTCATCTCAAAACCCTAGTTCATCTCTTGTATCCAATTCTTGTATCCAAGTCTGGGATTGGTGCTAGTAGGTTGCTAGTAGTGTTAATTACTCCCTGTAGTTGATGCTAGTTGGTTTAATTGGTGGAAGATCATTTATTCAGATCCTATATGCACATTAATACCCCTCTGATTATTAACATGTTTATGCTTTGTGAGTAGTTACTTTTGTTCCTGAGGACATGGGAGAAGTCTTGCTTTTAGTAGTCATGTGAATTGGGTATTCGTTCAATATTTTGATGAGATGTATGTTGTCTCTCCTCTAGTGGTGATATGTGAATGTCGACTACATGACACTTCACCATTGTTTGGGCCTAGAGGAAGGCATTGGCAAGTAATAAGTAGATGATGGGTTGCTAGAGTGATAGAAGCTTGAACCCTAGTTTATGCGTTGCTTCGTAAGGGGTGATTTGGATCCATATGTTTCATGCAATGGTTAGGTTTACCTTAATACTTTTGTTGTATTTGCAGATGCTTGCAATAGAGGTTAATCATAAGTGGGATGCTTGTCCAAGTAAGGGTAGCACGCAAGCACCGGTCCACCCACATACCAAGTTATCAAAGTACGAAACGCGAATTAGATGAGCGTGATGAAAACTAGCTTGACGATATTCCCATGTGTCCTCGGGAGCGCTTTACATCATATAAGAGTTTGTCCAGGCTTGTTCTTTGCTACAAAAGGATTGGGCCACCTTGCTGCACTTTATTTACTTTTGTTACTTGTTGCTCGTTACAAATTATCTTATCACAAAACTATCTGTTACCACTTATTTCAGTACTTGCAGAGAATACCTTGCCGGAAACCGCTTATCATTTCCTTCTGCTCCTCGTTGGGTTCAACACTCTTACTTATCGGAAGGACTACGATAGATCCCCTATACTTGTGGGTCATCAGCGTGCACCATGGCTTAGGCCGGTGTTTATTTGGTGGAGGTGTCGGTGATTTGGGTGGAAGGTGTCGCGCTCGCGCCGGCGGTAGGGGCATGTGGGATATGGAAGGAGGAGGTGGAGGGGGGTCGGGTGTGGAATACCTGCCTGGATAGGCGAGGCTGAGGAGCGTGAAGGAGGGTCCTCGGCGAGGAGGCGGCGACGCTGCAAGCAAGGAGTGAAGGTTTCAACTTGGCGCACAAAGTGTCATCGGACATGGTCCCTTATTCAGAACTGGCGTGCTATGGACTGTAGCCGATGCACCTTCTCTCGTATGCCATGGGCGTACTATACACCGACGGTGCTCCAAGATATTTTATGTTGCATCTCACACGGTTGGTGACAATAAACTGTGTGCGATCTACTTGATTTATCGTCTTGATCATTTGAATTATGTAATGGGGTCACAGCTACAAAGGATGGTGCTTGAATTGTTAGAACTTATATCTACAATGAACATGCAACTATAGGTGTGTCGTCAAAAAATTGGAATAATTCAGGATTCGTTTGTACATTTTTATACATTAACTGGGTTTTCCAGGCATTTTATGCGCATAATTCAAATTTGCACTACATGCACATGCTCCAGTGCATATAAACTTATTGAAAAATCAAATATGTATCCTTGGTTGCATGCTTAGGTCCCATGCAATAAATGGGAATGAATTTCAAACACCCTGCCACCGCCACTCGGCCGCAAACATTGACATGCCTGGTTTTGAAATTCTAGTAAATCCAAAACTCGTCTGAAATTCATGAAACTTGGCATGCTATCATGTAGCGGCATCAACATGCCGTGGTACAAATTTTGTCCCATTTGGGGCAGGTTTGGGTATAAGCTTCTCACAAACCAAAGCTTCTCACAACAAGCGTGATGGTTTCGGTAGGGAACGTGCCACCTTTGGGGACGAAACGGTATCCGTTGCCTCTTACTGCTTTCAATTTTTTTCGAGTGTCAACATAGAACAACAGGAGTGTTGTGTGAATTTTTGTGATTTTTTGGGGTTCGTTTGGACATTTTTATGCATTAACCGAGTTTTCAATGCATTTATGTGCATAATTCAAATTTGAACTACATGCACATGCTCCAGTGCATATAAACTAGTTGAAAAATCAAATCTGTGTCCTTGTGTGCATGCTTAGGTCCCATGCAAGAAATGGGAATGAATTTGAAACACTAGGGCACCGTTGATTGCCGGCAAAACATTGAGATGCCTGGTTTTTAAATTCTAGTAAATCCAAAACTTGTCTGAAATTCATGAAACTTGGCATGCTATCATGTAGCAGCATCAACATGTCGTGGTACAAATTTTGTCCCCTTTGGGGCATGTTTGGGTATATGCTTCTCACAAACCGAAGCTTCTGACATCAAGCATGATGGTTTTCGGCAGGGAACGTCCCACGTTTGGGGACGAAACGATATCCATTGCCTCTTATTGCTTTCATTTTTTTTCTCGTGTCAACATAGAACAACAGGAGTGTTGTGTGAATTTTTCTGATTTTTTGGGGTTCGTTTGGACATTTTTATGCATTAACTGAGTTTTCAATGCATTTTATGTGCATAATTCAAATTTGAACTACATGCTGTCAGAACCCCGATCCTAAGTCACACCGGTCTAGCATGTAACACATCATATCACTTTGCGGCCTCACGCACGGTATTCCCACGGGTGCCACCTTACCTGGCCCGGGACCGTTTGCGCCTTTTGGCTCACGTATATGATAGTGTCGCTAGCATCCATATGACAAGAACCCGGGCTGACATGGCTAGTCGTGAACCCAAAGTGGCACTAACTTACAGGGACAGGCATCCATGACCCAGCATCGAACGTGTCGGTCATCAGCGAGTGAATCCAGGCTGTAGCACTGGGCTAGCAGGACACCGGTGAACCGGGCTGTAGCGGGCTAACAGGACTCCGGTATTCATCGTGTGACATTTCCCCGAAGGGACAGACACAGGAACGAAGAAGGACACATGCCGGCCAGCCTAAGTGTTCCGGAGCAGTAGCAAGCTACCATGGCTCGGTGGAAACACTAGGAGACATTTCCCGGTAAGAGAGGCTACTAAAGATAAGCAACTAGATAGTCAGATCCCACACATACCAAGCATTTCAATAACATACACACAATATGCTCGATATGTGCAAATACAACATGGCATCACAACATGACTCTACAACTCAAGTATTTATTCATTAGGCTCCGAGGAGTGAGATATTACAAACATAGGTCTCATGACCCAACATTCAGAGCATACAAGTCAAAGCACAAGTGGAAGCTATCATGTCTGAGTACAGACATCTATAAATGAAAAAGGCTGAAAGCCTGACTATCTACCAGATCCTGCCGAGGGCACAAGATCGTAGCTGAGGTAACAAGCTAAATGTCTAAGTCCACGAGGTACTACTAGCGAGACTGAAGTCTCTCTGCAAAAACATAAATTAAGCAACGTGAGTACAAATGTACCCAGCAAGACTTACATCAGATCTATCTACATATGCAGCATTATCAACAAGGGGGTGGTGGGGTTTAACTGCAGCAAGCCAGCTTTGACTCGGTGGCTATCCTGAACTACGACTGCAAGTAACTCTTTGAGGTGGCGCACACGAGTCCACATATTCACCATATCAATACACCACTATGGATCTGCTCCCGTCTCCCTACGAGAATGCCATCCATAGCACTCACGCTTATCTTGCGTATTTTAGGGTATCCACTTTCACTTGTCTATGAACTATGTAAGGGGTCCAAGCTTCCATATCCGAGGAATCCGGCTATTCGAATAGATAATGATAACCCTGCAGGGGTGTACTTCTTCACACACGCTCCCGCCACTTATCGCCCTGTACACGTCATGTACCTCGGAAACCTTCACGCGGAAGCCGGGCGAGGGAGTCGGCCACGACCTGACTAACCGAACAAGTCTCTAGTCCAGGTTTATCGCCTATTCGGGTTCCATCCGCAAGGAGATCCGGCCGGGGTGTCGCTCACGGCCCCAAACAATGTGAGCAGGGTTCCCAAGCCCACCATCCGGGTGCCACTTGGTACACCGTGCCACTGTGCCTAGTCTGTCCCAAGCCCACCTGTACCGGGTGCCACTTGGTAGACTACTAACACTACCTACAAACACCAGAAACTAGTTGCAACTCCTGGACAGAGATCATGTTGATTAATAAGTCGAGAGGGGTCGAGTTACCGGAACCCAATGTGTGGTAGTAACTGGTCATGGATCACAAACACAGAACTCAGTTCCTGAGGACGGCTGCAATGGGACAACCCACCATGTACTCCTACATGGCCTCTCACCGCTACCTTTACCAAATCATGTTCACACACTTAGCTCTCAACAGTAGGACATGTTTATACACCTCTGATTCATCCCCGATGAATCAGACCTGACTCAACTCTAAGCAGTAGCAGGCATGACAAACAAGCATGAATGAGTAGGCACATCAGGGCTCAAACAACTCCTACTCATGCTAGTGGGTTTCATCTATTTACTGTGGCAATGACAGGTCATGCAAAGGATAAAGGGGTTCAACTACCGCAGCAAGTAACAAATGACTCGTTGTTGTCCTAATGCAGTAAAAGAGAGCAGGGCGAGAGAGTAGGATTGTATCGGAATGAACAAGGGGGTTTTGCTTGCCTGGCACTTCTGAAGATAGCATTGAGTCTTCATCAGTGTCAACGATCACATCATCGGAACATCGTCTACCGAGAGGGGACAGATACCGGCAACAGAGAAGAAATACAATCAATGCAATGCACAATATGATGCATGCTCATGACATGGCAATATGAGTGTGTTTTGGGCTAATGCACCTAGCTATGATTTAAATGAAGTTGGTTTGAATACATGATTCAAATTCCAACTCCATGTATGATTATTTAAATGCCCTTTATTTGTTTTGTCCAAAACAGAGGACAAACGTTGTTCGAACATGCATGAAAATGGTATAGATGGATTCCTTGAATTTTTCTGATAATTTTTCATATATAAATTATTTCATTCTGAGCTACGGTTGAATTTATATGATTTTTAGAAGTTTTAAACATTTTCTGGAAATAATAAATCATTTAAGATTTATTTAAATTCCAGAAAGGAATTATTGCGTCAGCATGACCTCATAGTGACGTCAGCACGTCAACGGGCGCCGTCCAGGTCAAACCTGACGTGTGGGGGCCACACGTCAGTGACACATGGCTGTTTAGCTCACTGACAGGTGGGACCAGGTCAACGGCCACGTCAGCGTAGTCAACACTGACGCGTGGGCCCACCGGGGTTAGTTAAACTAAGCAGAAAATGTAATTTGTGCTAATTAGGGCGTGGGTCCCATTAGTCAGTGGCCTAGGGGGTTGGTTAGTGTGTGTGTGTGTGGGGGGGGGGGTTAGCCGCTAACGACGGCCACGTCGGATTCGCCGGCGGTTAGATGACGGCGATGACCCAGAGCGGCGGTGGCTCGCCGGAGTGGCGCTAGGGGCCGCAGCTGGGTGCGCTGAGGGCACCTGGAGGTAGCCCACGCTCCCGCGCATCCAGCGGAGGCAGGGGCAGGTCACGGGGTGGTCGGAGCTCGCCGGAAGTGAGCTCGCGGCGGCGCCGGAGTTCGGTGAGTGCGGGGTTGGCACTGTGGTGCACGGGAGGGCGAGTTAGGATATGCGTTAGGCTCCTGGTGGCTTCCTGAGTGCGGTGACACGCTCCGAAACAAGCTCAAGCGGCTGCAGTGACGGCGGCGACGAGGTCAGCGGCGGCCGGAGTTCGGCCGCGACGGAGCTATGGCCTAGAGCTCGCAAACACGAGGGGAAAGAGAGGGGTTCTGCACGGAGGCTCACAGCGAGGTCGATGAGCAACTCGGTGGTCCCGAGGAGGCGTCGGAGGCGGCGAATCGACCGCGGCGATCGCCGGACAGATGCGGCGATGAAGGCGGCAGGGACGACGCTGCGGTGCACCCGGCGTCACGTGAGTTGGTGGAGACGAAGAGGAAGGCGCGGCGGTTCTTCTGGAAGCGTCGGCGAGGCGAGGGGTGGACATTGGCCGCGGTGGAGCTCGTCGGTGCTCTCGGGTGCTCGTGGTCGATCATGCGAGAGAGAGAGCAGAGGAGGGAGAGGGGGTCCAGAGCGAGGGGGGGGGAATCAGGGGGAGTGTCGTGGCGTCTCCACGCGTGGACAGGCTCGAAGGGGAGGCCTCCAGCGCGAAGCAGGAGGTGGCCGGCGTCGACGCGCGTGCGTCCAGCACGCAGCTGCTTCGGGGCGAGGGGGAGGAAGATGACTGGCAGCTGGGCTGCACAGTAACGGGCCGCGCAGGAGCTGGGTTGGTTGGTGGCGTCAGGTAGGTAAGGGTCCAGGTGAGTCTCTGTTCTTTCTATTTTTTTGTTTCTGTTTTCTAATTTTGCAGTTTTGTTTTATTTTTTTAAATTTGTTTTGCCACTGTTTTGAATTTAAAATAATTCAAACAATGCCAAAAACTCCTCTGAATATTTTTATTTTGCTAGATGGGCTTTTCCAAAAGCTCATAAAATATTTCAAGGGTATTTGAAATTATATTCTAGTTATATGAATATAATTCAAATTCAAATAGCTAATGATTTAAATTCAAAGTCCCAAGATTAAGTCCTTAAAAATGTTCAATATTTTGGTTGGGACCAGAACCCTTTGCCAAAATTATCAAACATTTAAGAAGAGCATTTTGGAACAATGAATGAGATTTTAGGGTTTTTGTCCTTCTTTTATTTAGGGTTTTGAGGCTTCCAAATTTCCCCAGTTCAAGTTCAAAAATTTAAACATGATGCAAACACTAGGCAACACCAGAAGCTAGGGATGTGACAACTCACCCCCACTAAACAAGAATCTCGACCCGAGATTCAAGTGTAGGGTACGATGAAGGGGAAACGCAAACTAGTATAATCTTCACGATCCAGGGTGCACTTCAAATGAACGTTGATTCGTTCACCATCATTATCTTGATGTCTTGTTCCGAGAACTCCAACCAACATGACAACGAGAGGAGAAGGGAACTCTAGAAGGATCAATCTTCTCGAAGGTCGAACAACTCAGGATTAACTCTCGGAATGAGACATAGCAACATCTCTCGAGCTGAGAGACGAAGCACACATCCATAGGAATGGAGTGAAGCAGATGACAAAGGTTCACTAGGTAGACAACAATTTCACACTTAAAAAGGTGGTAAACGATTGTCAACGTAGCGAGGAGTTGAGTTGCCATGATACCACAACGAGACACCTTAGGAACCGTGACTCGTAGATATATCCCCTTAAGTGGCAAAAAGAATTACCTTTGATTCATAGATCATTGAAACTCTTTAAACCAGCCTAAGGCAATTCTCGAGCGATCGTTTGGAGGGGGTCGGTAGAATGGCATACTCGGACTTGGATGATGTGGATTACCTTGTTGAAGACAACGTAATGGATGAATTTGCTTACCACCGGAAATGGGTGGGACCCAAGATAGGATGGCACAATGACGGTGCAAGCTGGAAACAAAACACAAATGCTGGAAATGATTCTGATAACTGGGGAGGAGCTCAGCAGTAGAGAGTGATTCCACTGTTGGAGTGGTTATAGCATAACCGAAGAGACTAGGAGCAATCCCAGTTAGTGCCGGTGATAATACCTAGTGCTTGTGCGTGCTCTCAAGAACTTGAGCATTTCCACAATCATCAAGGTTTTATCAACATCCATGTCAAGGATCCTGGCAACACATCATACTACCATGAGGAATAGTGATGGATGATGCAGATGCAAAGGAAGATAACACTTTCTCAGATTTCACCTTAGCGAGACCAAGGGGACAGAATCTGGATGATCGACCGAGAGACATTTAGCACTCCGCTACTAATGTTCTCCTTGATGTTCTAGTGCAACCCATTAATTAAAATGGTTTGGTTCCCAGAACATCAAGTAAAAGGTCGGACTTCGGGAGCACAAAAGAAAATTCATAAGGAACAACTAGGGGGTAAATCCTACGAAATCCTTATGGGGAGGTGGCCAACTTCCTCAGTCAAGATACTATAATAATAGGCCTCCCGGATGGGTGTGTTGGCCACGACATCCACCTTACCGGTTATCGAGGGACCAATATTATAGTTCTTGGGAAATGTTCCAACCATCAAGTCTGCCTGAGATTCAGAACTGGTTGGTGTCAGAATATTCCAGACTCATCAAGTCTAGAAAGAAAAATGAAAGTTGGCAACACAAATCGACGAGATGACGTTGCGAGATTCTCGGGGAATGAACTACAATAGCAAGCTCCAAAACATGAGCTGGTTCTGCTACAAACATGTAAACACGTTGTCCCAGACAAAACATTATCACATGGTAGTCTTACAATAAAACACTACCGAGTTCAGGTGGGGAACCATAATCGAGGATATTGAAGTCCTTGCATAAGGCATGCTCTTAAGAAGGAACTTCCTTTCCTTGAACAAATCAATCAGTGGCTTGGTGTGCTAGGGGATACATATGGAATGAAGATGATCAGTCTTTCAGACCATAGAATACTTCGCACATGCATGGCTGACTTGGGATGATTCTAGAGGAGCAAAAACAAACTTTTCTCAAACCCACGGCGGCAACTTGCACCAAATGCACATGAATTAGAGGAAGTCACTTCTTCCATCGAAACATATGCTTCATGCACGGAACATGAAGATAATGCTTATAGAAGTTTCCAATAATAGCTTAATGTTCAACAAAATCATGGAGGAGATAAGGATGTTGTCAATGGGCTCAACAACAATTCATCCGGGTTCCCTTTTTAAAAGGAATTCCATAGTTAAGTGAACACGGTGATAGCATTGGTCAGACCAAAGAATATAATGGTGTATGCTCGAGGAAAAACCACGAGTAAGACAACATTACGAATATCGTTGGTTCTGATTTGATTTGACGATAGCCCATACTCAATCAAAGGTTTGGGTAAGATAATAGATCCAACAATTGTTCACGAGGACCAATTGATGAAGATATCATCTTTCTTCAACTAACACACCAACACCAGGATATCCCTTTGAAACGAACTAAGTTAGGTAAGCTTTTATCTTCCAATTCTCCAAGTTGTTGTTCAGCTTAGCCAACTAGCTCAGGGGTACCCAACACAGATTCTTGGAGAAGGGGTGGTTTACAGGAATGAACCAACTTGATCACGAACTCAACATAGCGGTCAGGTGACAACCTGGTAATACTTCCGAGAAGATATACGGAAAATCACGAACCACCGATATGTTACTAAGCTCGAGAACAATCTTGCTTTTCAGGGCAAGATGATATGATCAAATGAGCGAGGACTTGACAAAATCCTAACTCATCAATCAAAGAGTGCACTAGGAAATAAGGACTAGGTAGCACAATCTATCTTAGAATGGTGATTCAATAACCAACATGCTAAGAATGAGAATATTGTCCATTTACTACCAGGAAACGAGGTTGCTAGGAGTATTGAGTTCACACATCATGATTCACTTGTTGGCACTCCAGCTGCCAACAACACGGAACCGAGGAATGAAAAGGATGGCGAGAAGTATCACTGTATCAAGAGTTCATAGGATGGTGTGCAACTCCCATGATAACCTTAATATAAAGAGGGTAATACTTCAGGGTAGAACAGGACAAAAACTGGATTAGTATTTTGGTCTGCGGAGTATGACTACTTTGACCCAATCCTAGATATGGATGAGGTACTGGAGTTCATTTCTCCTAGTCATTCTGGGATAGAATGGCTTGGCGAACCACAGGAGTAATAGACATCGATGAACGAATGCACGCATACTCTTGACTATCAATTGATAGACGAGGGTCGGAAGACAACTAAAATGGGACAACTCAAAAGAACATATGATTTTATGAGTTGTGGATGCATAGATTAGCATGTCGAGCGAGTTCAACATATTTCTTCCGGATAACCCGTGCAGAAAGGTGGAACTGGCAGAATCACAACATAGAATCGATAACTCGTCAAGAGCACTCTTATTGTGATCTTTTGGTTAAGATCTTCTACCATAAACAGTTCATGGTATTTGGAAGAAGGATACACCACGAATCTCGAGGACTATCGCAAAGGTTACTAATATCCTAAAGGCACTAGCAATTACTATCAACATGAAGTAAGTAGGGTGAATCTTGGGCTCAGAAACCCATGAGTAGAATACCTACCAACTAAATGGCATCACGGGATGCTTTCGAGAATGATGGCCAGAATCATCACACTAGGAACATAAAACGTGGCTAAGTTACTAGGTGATACTCTAGACATCTAGGGTCATAATAATAGCTCCAACATATACGTCGAGGCAACAGAGTACCTCAACTCACCGATTAGTGTGATTAACCTGGCCCAAAGGAACATAAAAACCAGAGGGAAAGGACTTGCAAGTGCATCAGATTGTTTAGAAACCTGGGATGACTCGGACAGCATAACGGCTATAAATGCTCAAAAAGATTTGAGACAATCACAAAAATGGTGGCATAGCCACTCAGAGGCACAATATCAAGGTTTGGAGATCAACAGTTAACATACAGAAGTAGTAGGAACTGAACTCAAGCTTAAATCCAACAATCTTATAAGTCTACGGATTAGTAACACGTGATCCTGATAGAAAGAAGAGATAGCCTAGTTCTTAATCCCGTAGGAAAGATAAGATGACTCAGATCAGAAGGCATGAGGTATAAAGAGTAAAAAGAGCCTTACGTTCCATCCCACAATCAATTCCCTTATATAACTAAAGAATTTCTAGACTCAACTTCGACCAGTTTGGCTTGGTAATCCTACAGGCAGTCAAGCTCTGATACCAAACGCTGTCAGGACCCCGATCCTAAGTCACACCGATCTAGCATGTAACACATCATATCACTTTGCGGCCTCACGCACGGTATTCCCACGGGTGCCACCTTACTTGGCCCGGGACCGTTTGCGCCTTTTGGCTCACGTATATGATAGTGTCGCTAGCATCCATATGACAAGAACCCGGGCTGACATGGCTAGTCGTGAACCCAAAGTGGTACTAACTTACAGGGACAGGCATCCATGACCCAGCATCGAACGTGTCGGTCATCAGCGAGTGAATCCAGGCTGTAGCATTGGGCTAGCAGGACTCCGGTGAACCGGGCTGTAGCGGGCTAACAGGACTCCGGTATTCATCGCATGACATTTCCCCAAGGGACAGACACAGGAACGAAGAAGGACACATGCCGGCCAGCCTAAGTGTTCCGGAGCAGTAGCAAGCTACCATGGCTTGGTGGAAACACTAGGAGACATTTCCCGGTAAGAGAGGCTACTAAAGATAAACAACGAGATAGTCAGATCCCACACATACCAAGCATTTCAATAACATACACACAATATGCTCGATATGTGCAAATACAACATGGCATCACAACATGACTCTACAACTCAAGTATTTATTCATTAGGCTCCGAGGAGCGAGATATTACAAACATAGGTCTCATGACCCAACATTCAGAGCATACAAGTCAAAGCACAAGCGGAAGCTATCATGTCTGAGTACAGACATCTATAAATGAAAAAGGCTGAAAGCCTGACTATCTACCAGATCCTGCCGAGGGCACAAGATCATAGCTGAGGTAACAAGCTAAACGTCGAAGTCCACGAGGTACTACTAGCGAGACTGAAGTCTCTCTGCAAAAACATAAATTAAGCAACGTGAGTACAAATGTACCCAGCAAGACTTACATCAGATCTATCTACATATGCATCATTATCAACAAGGGGGTGGTGGGGTTTAACTGCAGGAAGCCAGCTTTGACTCGGTGGCTATCCTGAACTATGACTGCAAGTAACTCTTTGAGGTGGCGCACACGAGTCCACATATTCACCATATCAATACACCACTATGGATCCGCTCCTGTCTCCCTACGAGAACGCCATCCATAGCACTCACGCTTATCTTGCGTATTTTAGGGCATCCACTTTCACTTGTCTATGAACTATGTAAGGGGTCCATGTTTCCATATCCGAGGAATCCGGCTATTTGAATAGATAATGATAACCCTGCAGGGGTGTACTTCTTCACACACGCTCCCGCCACTTATCGCCCTGTACACGTCATGTACCTCGGCAACCTTCAAGCGGAATCCGGGCGAGGGAGTCGGCCACGACCTGACTAACCGAACAAGTCTCTAGTCCAGGTTTATCGCCTATTCAGGTTCCATCCGCAAGGAGATCCGGCCGGGGTGTCGCTCACGGCCCCAAACGATGTGAGCAGGGTTCCCAAGCCCACCATCCGGGTGCCACTTGGTACACCGTGCCATTGTGCCTAGTCTGTCCCAAGCCCACCTGTACCGGGTGCCACTTGGTAGACTACTAACACTACCTACAAACACCAGAAACTAGTTGCAACTCCTGGACAGAGATCATGTTGATTAATAAGTCGAGAGGGGTCGAGTTACCGGAACCCAATGTGTGGTAGTAACTGGTCATGGATCACAAACACAGAACTCAGTTCCTGAGGACGGCTGCAATGGGACAACCCACCATGTACTCCTACATGGCCTCTCACCGCTACCTTTACCAAATCATGTTCACACACTTAGCTCTCAACAGTAGGACATGTTTATACACCTCTGATTCATCCCCGATGAATCAGACCTGACTCAACTCTAAGCAGTAGCAGGCATGACAAACAAGCATGAATGAGTAGGCACATCAGGGCTCAAACAACTCCTACTCATGCTAGTGGGTTTCATCTATTTACTGTGGCAATGACAGGTCATGCAAAGGATAAAGGGGTTCAGCTACTGCAGCAAGTAACAAATGACTCGTTGTTGTCCTAATGCAGTAAAAGAGAGCAGGGCGAGAGAGTAGGATTGTATCGGAATGAACAAGGGGGTTTTGCTTGCCTGGCACTTCTGAAGATAGCATTGAGTCTTCATCAGTGTCAACGATCACATCGTCGGAACATCGTCTACCGAGAGGGGACAGATACCGGCAACAGAGAAGAAATACAATCAATGCAATGCACAATATGATGCATGCTCATGACATGGCAATATGAGTGTGTTTTGGGCTAATGCACCTAACTATGATTTAAATGAAGTTGGTTTGAATACATGATTCAAATTCCAACTCCATGTATGATTATTTAAATGCCCTTTATTTGTTTTGTCCAAAACAGAGGACAAACATTGTTGAAACATGCATGAAAATGGTACAGATGGATTCCTTGAATTTTCTGATAATTCTTCATATATAAATTATTTCATTCTGAGCTACGGTTGAATTTATATGATTTTTAGAAGTTTTAAACATTTTCTGGAAATAATAAATCATTTAAGATTTATTTAAATTCCAGAAAGGAGTTATTGCGTCAGCATGACCTCATAGTGACGTCAGCAGGTCAACGGGCGCCGTCCAGGTCAAACCTGATGTGTGGGGGCCACACGTTAGTGACACATGGCTGTTTAGCTCACTGACAGGTGGGACCAGGTCAACGGCCACGTCAGCGTAGTCAACACTGACGCGTGGGCCCACCGAGGTTAGTTAAACTAAGCAGAAAATGTAATTTGTGCTAATTAGGGCGTGGGTCCCATTAGTCAGTGGCCTAGGGGGTTGGTTAGTGTGTGTGTGTGTGGGGGGGGGTAGCCGCTAATGACGGCCATGTCGGATTCGCCGGTGATTAGATGACGGCGACGACCCAGAGCGGCGGTGGCTCGCCGGAGTGGCGCCAGGGGCCGCAGCTGGGTGCGCTGAGGACACCTGGAGGTAGCCCACGCTCCCGCGCATCCAGCGGAGGCAGGGGCAGGTCACGGGGTGGTCGGAGCTCGCCGAAAGTGAGCTCGCGGCGGCGCCGGAGTTTGGTGAGTGCGGGGTTGGCGCTGTGGTGCACGGGAGGGCGAGTT
Source organism: Triticum aestivum (assembly GCF_018294505.1). Lineage (NCBI taxonomy): Eukaryota > Viridiplantae > Streptophyta > Magnoliopsida > Poales > Poaceae > Triticum > Triticum aestivum. Next base: position 490,813,519 of record NC_057812.1, on the reverse strand, counting down.
AGGATATGCGTTAGGCTCCTGGTGGCTTCCTGAGTGCGGTGACACGCTCCGAAACGAGCTCAAGCGGCTGCAGTGACGGTGGCGACGAGGTCAGCGGCGGCCGGAGTTCGGCCGCGACGGAGCTATGGCCTAGAGCTCGTAAACGCAAGGGGAAAGAGAGGGGTTCTGCACGGAGGCTCACAGCGAGGTCGATGAGCAGCTCGGTGGTCTCGGGGAGGCGTCGGAGGCGGCGAATCGACCGCGGCGATCGCCGGACAGATGCGGCGATGAAGGCGGCAGGGACGACGCTGCGGTGCACCCGGCGTCACGTGAGTTGGTGGAGATGAAGAGGAAGGCGCGGCGGTTCTTCTGGAAGCGTCGGCGAGGCGAGGGGTGGACATTGGCCGCGGTGGAGCTCGTCGGTGCTCTCGGGTGCTCGTGGTCGATCGCGCGAGAGAGAGAGAGCAGAGGAGGGAGAGGGGGTCCAGAGCGAGGGGGGGGGAATCAGGGGGAGTGTCGTGGCGTCTCCACGCGTGGACAGGCTCGAAGGGGAGGCCTCCAGCGCGAAGCAGGAGGTGGCCAGCGTCGACGCGCGTGCGTCCAGCACGCAGCTGCTTCGGGGCGAGGGGGAGGAAGATGACTGGCAGCTGGGCTGCACAGTAACGGGCCGCGCAGGAGCTCGGCTGGTTGGGCTTTTCCAAAAACTCCTCTGAATATTTTTATTTTGCTAGATGGGCTTTTCCAAAAGCTCATAAAATATTTCAGGGGTATTTGAAATTATATTCTAGTTATATGAATATAATTCAAATTCAAATAGCTAATGATTTAAATTCAAAGTCCCAAGATTAAGTCCTTAAAAATGTTCAATATTTTG